>NW_004797670.1:437594-439861 GCF_000002075.1 Aplysia californica
GCTTCTAATGCCCTCTTCCAAACTATCGGTACTGTGGTCACTCAGAGATTAGCAAAAATATAAATAAATGAATAAAGCAGAAAAGAAAAAAAGAAAGGACGAGAATAGGAATCTCTCTCCTCCCCTCCCCTCTCTCTCCCTCTCTCTCTCTCTCTCTCTCTCTCTCTCTGTCTGTCTCTGTCTCTCTCTGTCTCTGTCTCCCTCCCTCCTCCTCCTCCTCCTCCTCTCTCTCTCTCTCTCTCTCTCTTTGCCTTTCTTTCACTGTCCCCTCTGTATTTGTCTCCTAGATAGCTTAGGAATGTCACATATACGTACATTTTATCGAATGACCACAGTATGCTGCCAGTATGCCTCAAATTTATCCCTGAATGTCCATTGAACACAGGTTGAATGTCCTCTAATAGCCTTATAAATATTGCCTGGATTCCCCAAGAGAGCCCCTCCCCCTTGAAAATTTCCCCATTGCCCACTGAATGACCCCTATATTTTCCCTGGACGTTTCCTGAATGTCTCCTGAATGTTTCTTTAAAATCCCGACTAAAATGTCCCTTGAATGTCTCATTTGAAAGTCCAATTAAACGTCCCCTGAAAATGTCTTGAAAGTCTGACTTAATGTTCCCTGAATCTTTCTGAAAGATTTCGACTAAATGTCTCCTGAATGTCTCTTAAAAATCCCGACTTAAATGTGTCCTGAATGTCCTCTTGAAAGTCCGGCATATGATGTCCCATTAATGTGCCTCGGATGTCTCACTAAAAATCCCCCTGAATGTCTCCCTTGAAAGTCCGACTAAATGTTCCCTGAATATCTCCCTTGAAAGTCCGACTAAATGATCCCTGAATGTCTCCCTTGGAGGTCCAAGTATTCAAGTTACAACAAGTACAGAGGCGGGTACAGCCGACATAGCCACCGAAGCCGCAGCTACCGCCCCTACTACGAGGTTGGAGACTTTGTCGATGACATTAACGAGCTGAAATACGGAAACCCAAAACTAGGGTAGGTCAAAGGTTGAATGCGTTTGTTAGCATTTTAGCATTGATTTTTTATTCTCCCCCCCAATCAAACCCCACCCCCAACAACAACAAAAATTACAAGAACAACAAAGCTTACCAAACATGCAAACAAAGAAACAAACAAACACACACACACAAAAAACAAGCAAGCAAGCAAACAAACAAACAAACAAACAAACAAACGAACCAACAAAGGCATAAACATTAATAAAAAAAAAATTACACACACACAAAGTCTTCTTTGACTTGAACTTTCTCGACCTACCCTGAGACTTTGACCGTAATGTTCAATGTCCACCCTCAGATCGTACGTTGTCCCTCTAGAGGAGCTCATCTACGACCTCGCCGGCTACACGGGACACACAATGGGGAAAGTGCCAGACCTCGTGCGTAACATCAAACACGAGATGTATATCGGGTGAGCGCAATTACTGTGTACTGCCGTAATTTTTTAGAGTATTACATGTATAGTATACATATCATATTATTATTTTTAATATGCAGTTTTTATTTTTCAACCCTAAAAACCCTAACAACCCCCAGCAATCTTATCTTGTCTTATCTCATCTCTTCTTGTCTTATCTTATCTTACCTGTCCATCCCCATCCCACACGCCACCCAACCCAACCTGTCCATCACCCCCTCCACACCTACAACCTTCCAACACTCTACCCCTCCCCCCCACCTTTCCAGTCCCACTCCACGTTCCTCTTACCACCATCATTACACCCCACACCCCACACACCACCACCACCCCATCCCTGCACCCCCACACCCCCACACCACCGCCGTCCCATCATCACACCCACACATCACCACCATTCCTGAACCATTTCTACCCCCATACTATCACCCTACTCCCACGCCATCACTCTATCCCTACACCACTACCCTATCCCCAACCACCACCCTACCCACACACCTCCACACTATCCCCAAACCACCACCCTACCCACACACCTCCACACTACCCCCAACCACCACCCTACCCACACACCTCCACACTACCCCCAACCACCACCCTACCTACACACCTCCTCACTACCCCCACCACTACCACCACCACCACAACCACCACATCCATTGCTTCACTCACTCTTCTCTTAATTATTATTTTTTTTTCGACCTCTGTTACCTTGTGGTGTCAAAACGAGGGAAAGGGGAAACAAACATCTTCCTCTTGTTTGTTGTGCATGCATTGCCTATACCATGGTTATGCTGTTCTTGATTTTAAATTTTCTCTGTCCCCCCCCCTC
>NW_004797670.1:444093-445278 GCF_000002075.1 Aplysia californica
AAGAAGAAGAAGAAGAAGAAGAAGAAGAAGAAGAAGAAGAAGAAGAAGAAGAATATATCGATTGCGCCCCCAATATACCCTCAGTTTGTGTCGGCCTTTGTGTGGTTTTTTCTGTTTGCGCATACAGTTATGCGTGTGTGGGAAGTTCTCCTCTATGGGTGGATATTTTCTCCTGCTATAAAGCCACAACGTCCTTCTTGTCCTCAAAATGTTCCTACTCCCCCCCCCCCCCTACACTTTTCTTCCCTTCCACAACCAGTCCTCCTCTACCTCCAAAACAAATACTATGTTTTTTCCCCCGCATTTTATTCACCTGTCCTAATATTATTTTAATGCGTTGTGACATCAGGAAAAAGGTAGCCATAATCTCCTCTCAGCAAAACCACCAAGACAAAGGTATGTTTGGCATCCTTTGAACTTTAATCTGAAGTCAAGCTAAGATAATATTCATAGTTTCATGACGTAGGAACAAAGAAAAACATCTTAAAACAAAAGCCAGACAAAACGTGAAATGATGAATTGTGGTTCTATGAATAGTGCTGTCTATGCGCATGTACTTGATTTATGTGTTCTTCACGGCTTAGAGCCAAAATGAGGGAATAATTGGGACTGGGAATGGGGCTTGGGTGGAGAGAGGGGTTCGAGATTGTGGCTGGGGAGGGGGGAGGAGGGTTGTCCTCTTCTTGCGGTTAGACTTTAGACTAGAAAATATCGACGGGTGAGTGCAAGAAGTGACTATATCTACTTTTCAGTCTCGAGAAAAAACGAGTTTGTAATTTTAACGAATTTGATATGAATAAAAAAAGAAACGTGAATATCTCGATACCGAATTAAGCTACGGCTTAAATACTTACAGAGTTAAAAGAGCGGCTTAAAATCTCACTACTCATAAATTACTCCATTTCGACCAAAAGTGGATATAGTCACTTCTTGCTCTCAGCCATCGATATGAGAATCGTATGACTGTAGGCTTGGGTTTCGATGCTCAACTCAATCCAATGCTGTGACCTTAGGAAGGTACTTTGCGTGAATTCTCCCCGCTGGTTCGATCCTATAGGGGATTAATTTCGGAGGCGTTACCTCTTAAATAACTTTCCATATCTAACAAAATTATTTGTAAAATTATAATGTAAAAGTTTATCAAAACAAGAATGCTTGGATAAAGAGAAAACCTTCAGCTAGTGA
>NW_004797670.1:448646-450095 GCF_000002075.1 Aplysia californica
TCATTATAAAAACAATATATATATTTCAATAAAAAATAAAGTGTGCATACTTTTAAAAGTAACAACTTAAACAATGGTCAGCAGTGATCAAATTTTACACGCAAGCTGACGTAAGTTGTTTCAGCAAAAAAATATTTTTAGTCCAGCGCGATAACTCTATTGTTTAAAGTTCATTCAACTGCCTCATAATGCCTCTACTTTTACACGTGTTCAGAATTACAATCTGAGTATAAGGTTCACCTCCTTTATGTGTCTGTTTGTGTCAGAAAAAACACCAATAAAATACAGTGATATTTTTCCTTTTAAAACCTGCCACGTCTGTCTTAAAATGATAGAAGGCGAGCGTTAGGAATGCTCCTGGCTGGACGTACGCTGCGAGATGTGACTCAAAGGCTCAACGTCCACAGAAACAGCATTTAACGTTTGTGGCCTTACGTCTGGGTGTCAGGAACGACGAATGGTCGAACTAGAAATGGTAGGTAGGCCTCGCCGGGCAGAACGAGGAGACAAGACCGAGACATCCACCGCGTTCATCTCGAGAACAGATTGCGTCCTGTATCGCTGCTGCGTCACGTAATGCCCCTGGATAAAAACTAATCTCACGGAGAACTAACCAGCCCCAAACGTTACATTGACTTGAGCAATACCTAGAAAGAATATGTGAGGCATCGTGGTGAAACCAGGTGCTTGTCAAAACAGTGAAATCAAAGAAATCAACATTTTTTGGCCGATAGGCAATTTTTTTCTTGTTTTCTTTTTGTGGCTCAACACCTTTCATGTTAATTTATAAACACGTTTTTGTGTGTATTTTACAAAAAACATTGATTAAAGGCACACAAATGTAAATTTTCAGTTTCCAAGGGCTCACTCACAGGCTATGGCAGTTACCAAAATTTGGCTGCCATTTTCTCACTAATTTCACCATTGAAACCAAGCAACCTCACCCAGTTCAATCGCAAATATCTTGACTTCTATAAAAGGGTATTTTTTAACCAAAAG
Organism: Aplysia californica; assembly: GCF_000002075.1. Lineage (NCBI taxonomy): Eukaryota > Metazoa > Mollusca > Gastropoda > Aplysiida > Aplysiidae > Aplysia > Aplysia californica. The sequence goes on from NW_004797670.1 coordinate 449,646, forward strand.
GAAGGCAAATGAACAGGTTTTAGGATGATACTAATAACCCCATATACCCAAAAATTGACGAGCGCCTGATTCCACTACGTCGTGACTATTAAAGCGGAAGATTCCTTCAGCATTTTGTGGAAGAACTCATCTTTTCCATGCGTCGACAGTGTCCGTCAGTCAGTCATCAGTATGGCAAGTGGACAAAGAGGCGGTGCGGATTTTGTGAATTTGAAAATAGGGTGTCTCAACTTCTGATGGATATTTTTGTGCAAAAATAACACTTCAAAGCAAAAGATTATAATTTATCCCCGTGACTTCTTCCTTGATGTATGTAGCGTCCAGAAACAGAATGGATTCTCGGTATATACTCACAGGGAAAAGAAAGTCTCCATAGAAACCAAATATTTTACTAACAAATCAAGTTTCTACCGAGAATCTATTCCTTTTTGGGAAGGCATATACAAAGAG
>NW_004797670.1:452631-457356 GCF_000002075.1 Aplysia californica
GTAGTAGTAGTAGTAGTAGTAGTAGTAGTAGTAGTAGTAGTAGTAGTAGTAGTAGTAGTAGTAGTAGTAGTAGTAGTAGTAGTAGTAGTAGTAGTAGTAGTAGTAGTAGTAGTAGTAGTAGTAATAGTAGTAGTAGTAGTAGTAGGCCTAGTAGTAGTAGTAGTAGTAATAGTAGTATCATCACCATTATCGTCATCATGGTTACGATTATTATTATGATGAATGTGATCATGATTATACATATGATGATGTTTATTATTGTCATCATCATCATCTTAAGTTCTCTTAGTTGCATTGACACTTAGTTGCTGATATGATCTAATACATAAAAGCAACAACAACCCCACACAATAAAATAGTACAAAGTGGATTTCTAAATGATAATAACATTTTCAATTTTGTTGGTTTGTATCCTAAAGTGTTTGTCTTTTTATGTACACATTTCACATGCACGATAAAAAACCCCCAAAAAAACAACCCAACAACAAAAGGGGAAAAAGTCAGCCGCAAAGCCTTTTATCAAATTGTTATGTATTCTCGACCATCCAATTAAGTCGTTTTGTCAGAGCAAGAATAAAACGAATAAATTAGGCTCAAACTCGCGAAAACAAACGAGATAGGAAAGATTCTTCTCAGAAATACACTGCACGGCAACACACGGGAGCAGGTACACACAGGTGCCGGGGCTTGATTTCTTGTCAAAACATGTGAGTGTGTAGCAGTGGTGGAAACGTTTATCACACCTGGATGTTTTTGTGACCTATTTCATGGACTTGGGTGCGGTGAAGAAACCATGGATGTTCGGCTTGACCCGTGATAAACAGAACAGGATTATAGCCAACTGACTTTGCTTCTGAGCGAAATATCTTGCAAAGGGCTCGACTGAGTTTTGGATTCAAGAGAAGGGCGTTAACCATTGACAGGAAAACAAATTGTTGTTTAGTGAAGAGCTAAAAAGAGCGAGGTAGACAACGAAACAGAGAGTTCTTTTCCACATTTAGTTTTAACAAGAACAAAAATCCCAAACAAACACAAACAAACAAAAATGCATAGAAAGCAATGAAGACAATTCGCCTGCATCCTCGGTGTATTGGTCTAGTGGCTAGCCATGGCACGCAAGAGACTTGAGTTCGATTCTCATGAAGGATAGGATTTGTATCGATTAATGTTTTTGTCTTTTTCCGAGGACATTGTTCTCCGGCAGGTTCTGCCAAAAATAATTTCTGAATTACTTCTGTTTTGACTATACAATCATTTGTTGTTATAAAAGAATTTTTGTTTATGTGCTGTGCACCCCCCCCCCCCCAAAACTACCTTTTCTGTGTGACTACTTAAAAAAAATAATTGCTTTTTTTTGCATTGGATAGGCCTACTTCTACTTTTTTCTTTTTGCGTATTTTATTAAATTGGCGATTTTTGTTTGTCAGTTTGTTTGTTTTGCTGATTCTTATTTCAAATACATATTATTATTTATGTGTCGGTTAGCATTTCCTTATTCCAAGGAGCTGATTGTTGTCAGCTGAAAAGTGATGTCCAAGTGAAAGAAATGAGAGGTATTCTCGTTTTGAGAGTTAAACGGTTGGGATACTTATAAGGGTTTTGCTGGTATTTTCTAAGCCTATAATATTCATCTCCATGGGTTAAATTCTCGGTAACTTAAAAAACCCAAACTAGGATCAACTAATGACAGTTAGCATTCGTACTTTCTGACTAATTAGAGGGAAATGCATGTAGGTATACTGGCATCTATGAAGCCGTTGTTGCTGTTGTGTACAAAAGGTGGGAATTCAATTGACGTTCGAAGAAGCTTAATTTCTCATGTATCACAATATAATCCGCCCCATCCTTGATACACAGGGACGAAGCAGCATTCCCCCTAAGAAATATTAAAACATCCGTCAATTGGGGCCTAAAATAAAATCAGTAGCTAAGTTAATGATAATAATATGCATAGTAAAGACAAACGTCCTACCCTGTCAAGGTATAATTTAACTCATAATCAAGACACAACACAGAGCATAGCCTTATACTATTACCTGTGATACTCCATAAGGTTCCCTTTTTTAGAACAACAATAACAGGATGTACAGGTGACAGGGTTTCCGGTAGCCACTGTTTGAAGTGTTATTGTGAGAACTATTTTTCGCCTCTAGAAAATTAAAGTAATTTAGATCTTTTAGAAGCGGACTGTTTCGAACCTATACCAGGCAACGACAAGGCAGCTCACGTGGGACACCTGCAGAAAAAAGGACAACCTTTAGGATATTGGTCTAGATACTTGTCCCCCCATTTGGAGTCGGGATTTGTGACAAATGGACGTCAGTCCGATTCTCCCGTCGACGAGGCAATAACTTTTTGCCCGTCATTGTCTAGCACCAGGTGCCCATTGCGGATGGGTTCGGGTCGGATCGGATCTATCGCCCGACTCGTCGCCAGAGAACAAACGCGTTTTTTTATGCCACGATAGCCGCTTTGCATTCTCAATCTTGCTTGCAAACCGACCCGACCCAATCGTGCCAATGGGCACCCGGTCTAACGATGAGCAATGCATCCGCAGAGGAGAACACGTCACAAGATAGAAATATACGAATTAGGAGAACTAAAGATGATGACTTGTGACTTGTGCAAGGGTGGACTGCATCAATTCTGAAAGAGAAAAGCTTGCCACAATGCGGTCATTCAAAAGCCACAGTTCCACCTGTGAATGTCCGCAGCTGTCGGGCTTCTCTCTTGGTTTCAGCATTCATGAAACCTCATATGTCTTGTTTTTCACTGTAACTGCTGCTTTTCATCTAGGTCTGTAAAGAACTAAGCTCTCCCATGTTGAAGGATTTATGTTAAAGTTCTTCAGAGACATTTTCTGGGTGTCTTTGTAGCACTTTTTTTGGCAAGCCAGCTTTACGCTTCCCCGAGGACAGGCCAGATTAGAATACTGCCTTTGGGATTCTGACAGGCATTCTTACGACATGGTCAGCTCAGCGCAGTTGAGACCGATTAAGCTTGGAAAACCTACTATCGGCATATGCCATTTTGAGAACTTTGGTGCCAGATATTTTATCCATTTGATGCCAAGAATTATCCTGGGGCATTTCTCATTGAAACGATTAGGCCTTTTGGAATGGCTTTTGTACACCGTCGACGGGTGGCCATCTAAGTCTAAGACAGTTTTGACTGTATTCAAGAAAGGAATAAAAAACACACACACACACATAGACAGACAGACCATCAATAGTTTATTTATAGAGGCACCAGCCATCCATGTCCAGGTGCTGTTTTAGCCACATAGACAGACAAACACATACATATACACACACACGCACACACACTTGTCACTACTCGGGTGGGCCCCATCGACCACCAAAGTTATTAAATCGTCCACTAGTAGGCGATGTCGGCCAGATTAGCAAGCACTAATGTACTTTCTTTCCTGTGACAAGTAGAACACTCATTTATTCTATGGTAGTAAAGACAGAACGCACAACGTGTCCAGCTATAAAGGGCGTCTGTTTTGAGGCCCAACAAAATTTACTCATCTTTCGCTTTTAGTCTCTTTAATAATAAATAAAATATTATGTCCAGTTGGTTTTTGTAAAGGCATCTTTGGTGTAATTGTTACACTTTTTTAGACAGAAGACGTCAGTTCCATTCCGGAGTTTGGAATTTTATCTGATTATTTCCGCCCCTGTCGACACAGTCTAATTATTTTAAAGGCTAGATCATTTGACCATGATCGATATAAATCATTAATCTATACATTATATTTGTGAAAGTTAGTCACTTTGGCAGCCTAAAACTTCCCAACCACATAACTTTCGAATTTGAAAAAAATTAATAGTGGTCCAGAATCATTCAAAGGGTGCACAGTTTTATTGATGAGCCCGAAGTCACTGTAGTTTAATTTTCAATTTTTTCATTAGTTTCGTTTAGATATAATCTTAGGAAAGTTCGTCTTTAAAGACGCCATTGTAAACAAGTGAGGTTTCTGTTCAATAACCGTGCGCACTAATACCACGCCTTTGATAATCTGGAGTGTACAACCATGAAAGCGGAATAGAGAATCAATCTATACATCTATTATTTGGCAACTGGAAACACATGTGTCACTTTTCTCTAAAGATTTATTTTTCCATTCCTGTAGAGTGTAAATATAGTAGGCCACGGACTTTCAGTTCATGTGAATGCACCGATCATTCCTTTCATCGAAAGGGTGCTCAGCTAGTTATGCTATGTTTGCATATTAATGCCACATTTTAAAAAAAACCGTTAATAAATATTAAAAAACAGTTGCTATAATATGTTTTTTTCTCAATAAAACGCTAACTGTTCATCTCACCATCACATTTTCTTTCTTGTTTGCACCCCCATCTCAAACCTCATCTATATCTTCCTTTTTCGATCGTCTTTGTTGAGTTTTGCAAATTTTGTTTTGTTCACACCTCCTATATATTCATTACCTTAGTATCATTGTAGCTGCTTTGACTACTGTCAACTATCCCCTGCTTCTCTTCCTCCTCATGCTACTGCCGTGGCTGCTAATACCACTTCTACTTCACCACTACTACTTCTACTTCCACTACCACTACCCCTATCACTACCATTGCCATTACAATTATCACTACCACTACATCTACCACTACCAATATCACCACCACCACCACCACCACCTACTACTAGTATCACTACCACTACCACTACCACTACCACTACCACTACCACTACCACTAC
>NW_004797670.1:457456-468457 GCF_000002075.1 Aplysia californica
CTCCCACTACCACTACCACTACTACTACTACTACTACTACTACTACTACTACTACTACTACTACTACTACTACTACTACTACTACTACTACTACTATCATGGTCATTTTCTCGTAATCTGTAAACTGTATCGCCAGAAGGGTCACTCAACTCTTCTCCCTTTTTTTACCACAGAAACTTCAAAACAAGCCCAAGTTCCAGTTTTCTCAAGTAATCACGTCATCATCACCATAGAAACAAAACCTTTGTGAATTTTCACCATAGCAGCAGGTTTGAGCAAGACGAGGGACCTGCTAATAAATTAACTCTAAGCCACCGGCGTACGTCAAGGATGAATTCGTCTGACGTAAATCGTCAAACCAGTTTGTGGAAAGATGAACAAAGACCTAATGGAACCAATATCAGTGCCATCGCTGGTGAATTGGCGGGTAAAGCTCATGTTTTGCCATGTGGTGCTACTTCCGTTACAGGTCTTTACCCCCCTGGAGAAGCAGCATGTGTGGATATAAAACCGTTACCAGATCACAAACGAGCAGTTTATCACAGTTCGGAGGTAGCGCTAGTCTGCCAAGAACCGATTCTACGAGCATCTGTTGATTCTTCGACGAATGTTGTGTCTACAGAAACAGATACGTTTGTGCCGGCAGTGGTTAAACAGAGGTTTGGGGAGGCTTGTTCTTCTACAAAAGTGGTGAAAATATACGACGGTCCTCGCGGTTTTTGTGGCCCAGAAAATCGGGAAGAGAACGAAGTGAAGGGTATTAATTGTGGAATCCCCGATATTTTGGAGCCCGCGGAAATCAAGGTGACAGAGCTGGTTGCTGGTTTGCTTAAAAGCAGCTCCAAATTTTATCCAAATGTATCGGAAACAAGGGAAAATCATGGGAGATTCGTAGGGTCATCTGAGAACAACTCTGAAAGCTACTTCCCAGAAATACTATTAAACAACGAGAAGATTTCACTGAATGACCGAGGTCTGGAAAGCATAAGTCCAGGGACTGCGGTTAAAGTAGACCCTGAATGTCTTTCTAAGGACAATTTACTGAATCCATCTGGCCCCGGAAAAAGAATCAAGAAAACGTCTAAAGTAAGATTTGCCTCTGATGTAAAAGACGCATCTTATGATAACCTAGTTTGTTTGAATCCAGAGCCCTTGTCGTGTGAGGTGAAAGGCAAAGGAATATTAAAAAGACATTCTGAAATACTGCGACCACTGTGCTGTTCTGGGGAACACAGCGAATCAAAATCAAATACATCACAACGTGTGTGTTCACAGCATCGAAGAGCTGTCAGTGCCAGTGTCTTGACAGACAGAGAAAGGTGCGCGCTGGGGACACTTCCCTGCGCTTATACGTCGTCGCTTGGAGGTAGGGCTGATTATTTCACTCACAGGACAGGTCAGGAGTTGTTTGGAGTTGGTCATGGTAACCGACTCACACAAGGACTGACAAATCAGCAGAGTTTTCAATTGCAAAGAGAGGTTACTAGCGGAGAAAAGGTAAGGAGTGAGCACACCAGTCAAGTAGGACAACATTTCAGCCCGTTTGGCGGAGAATATGTCCGGAATGCTGTAGTTGAGGACTGTGCGTTATACTCTGCTCTAACTAACCACGGCTGTTTCTGTACCGCCGTCGCTCACACCCACATTCAGCAGAAGACGGGGGAAAACTCAGCACAAAGAACTGTCCCCCTCTGTGAGCGACCCTCAACCATAAGCCGTAATTCATTAGGCGCATTTGATGCAAGTGTGTCGGACAACCTGTGTGTTGTAGAACTTGTAGCGATCTACACACATCTAACGGAGTGTGCTTTCTTGGACTTGTCTTCGTCTTTTGGCGACTTTTTCTTGGAGACTGTGCTCGTTGTTTGTTCCGAGACATCCCGCGGTTTGAAAGCAGCAAACAGGAACCTTGGTTTAGATTATCTTGATCTTTGTGAGAAGACTACAGTTGAACTTGACAGTGATAACAACCGCGGTGAGAGTGCTTGGCGAAACTCGTTGAGCGAAGGGTTCTCTGATGTTTCGTTTTACTCTAAAGTAGACCAAGTTTTTGACCATGTGTCCCTGCCTTCCCTAGACACGAAGTCGCCGGGTAGAACGGAAATTGAAGAAGAAAAGAACAACAGCCCCCAACTCCAACCAGAAACACACGCAACCAATTTCTGTACCACAGCGGAAACAGCGTCGTGTTATCAGCACACGTCTGATATAATGGAAAGGAGACGTGAGAGACACGCGGAAGATCTGTCGAGGAGAGTTGGAGAGAGAGGAAACACAGCCGGCGTCAGTCCAAACTCAAGGGTGTCACGAGGGAAAGACGGTAAGGTCCCAAGTGCTGTTAATCCGCCTCGCTTACAAGTAGTTAATGAAGTTGAACATCCGTGTGTCGGGTCTGCGATTGCGCAATTAGAGAAACAACTCAGTGGCAATGCCAGACGCGGCAAGGGAGACGATCAGCGCTCGACGACAACCGTAGACCGTCATAGCTCTGAACCAGGTGTTGTACGTCGCTCTTCAACAAATGATGCCAATGCAAATGACGGCTTAACAAAGAAGACTCCCAAAGCCGTACGTGCGCCCAGCTCAGTAGCAAAAGGACGAGGTGAAACAGGAGGCCAGAGCATCCCTCAAGCTGGGCGTTTCGTCGTCACACATTGCCAATCGCCAACGGACAACGAGAAGTCCAACTCTGATCTGTCTCCTTCACGACAAGAGCATAAAAGCAGCTTTTTTCCTCGGCCGGTCTCTCCTTTAGCAAAACAGGAAGGCTTCGCAATCGAGGTGGTTGTGCCACCTGCTGGAAGGGTTTATGCCCCTCTCTCGTCTTCTCCCGTGAAGCAGAACTCCCCCGTGGCAGCTGTGACAGGCGTTCTTCAAGCTGGCAGGGTGTACTCCTCGCAAGCGCCTTCTCCTATAACTCCGAGTCCGACTTTCACTTCTTGCTCGTCCCCCGTCTCGCCAGTTGGCAGAATTTACGGCCCCATATCGTCAGCTCTGACTTCTCAGGACGGCATCAACACGCCTAACACCAGCGGACTGCCAGCTGGCAGTGGGACGGTATCATCATCATCGTCAGCAGCAGCAACAGTCAGATCTAGCAGCCCGCAGCGTGCAGGAATCTCTGCGTCTCCCGGCACTAGCCCCACGCCATCGCCCACAGTCTACAGACGTCTCGGTCTCCGCCGAAACTTCTTCGCTGGACACCTCAAAAACATACCTGACGTCACGTCCGTCCGACGCACACCGTCCCCCCTCAACACACCCAGTACCCCTTCGTCTGTGTCCACCACCTCTAACGACCTGACGCCAGATCTGTTGGCTGGCGCCACAATCCCAGAAGCTATAGACGAGAAGGCATCTATAGCTCAGCGCATCTACTGGAGGGCAGCCTCAGACCTCCACTCCCAGGACGCAAACAGGATACAAAACGCCAAGCTCATGCTGCGAAGACTCAAAGAGGTCAGAGTTAAGGTTTTAAGCTTAATGTGTGTCTGTTTGTTTAAATCACTTGGTACAGACTTATTTGTTTGTTATTTTGGTCTTTTGCTGCTGTTTGTTGCTACTTACGTTGTTGCTGTTATTATAGTAGTTGCTGTTGTTGTTGTTGTTACTGTTATTTCTGTCTCCGGTTTAGAGTGGCGCATCGCTTTTTGCAGTTGTTTTGTTGGTCTTTAGTTGTTGATACTGTTATTGTTTTTGGTTGTGTGTTTAAAAAATAGTTATGTTCTTTTTGTTGCACTGGTTTCTATATTTTGCTGGGTTTTGCTGTTGATGTGTTGATGTTGCTGTTCTCGTTGTTGCTGTTGTTATTTTTTGCTTTTGTGTGTAGTGTTGTTGCTGTTGTTGTTGATGGAAGGCACCACTTTCAAGTCAGCAGACTTTTTTCTGTTAGTTTTATTATACATTTTCTAGAGTACGAAATAACCGTTGACTACTTTATTGTTGTTGTTGTTATTGTTGTTGTTGTTGTTGTTGTTGTTGTTGTTGTTGTTGTTGTCTGTCTGTCTGTCTGTCTGTCTGTCTGTCTGTCTGTCTGTCTGTCTGTCTGTCTGTCTGTCTGTCTGTCTGTTCACCCATCAATTTGTTTTGTCCGAAAAAAGACTATTATAAAACGGAATGCGGACAGATGTTCGGTTACTTTTTCAAACACTATCATAATTTTTTTAGACCGTGCATGGATAGAACTTGAGAGGATAAAAGAAGTTATTTTAATTTTGTTGTCTCCAGAGAATTCGTTAACAATATTTGGTAAGTTTCAACCTGAACGTATAATTGTTTTCGCCTATGTATATAAGTTGACATGAACAACGTTTCCTCGTGTTAGTGTGTGTATGTGTGTTTGTGTGTGTGTGTGTGTGTGTGTGTGTGTGTGTGTGTGTGTGTGTGTGTGTGTGTTTGTGTGTGTTTGTGTGTGCGTGTATGTAAACATGCGACATTGTAAAGGTTTAACACCATTCAAACAGTGCACTGTACGGTTATTAAAAGGAAATTCAAAAGAATGTAATATGTGAGGCAGCGTGATGGAATCAGGCTCTCGTCAAAATAATCAAAGTGAAGAAACTTGCATTTTTCCGCAGGTTTGTGAATTTTTAATGAATTTTTGTTTTTTGGCTCAACACCTTTCTAGCCCATTAAAGAACTCATTTCGGAGTCGATTTTTCTGAAAAACGTTGATTAAAGGCACAAGAAATGTAAATTTTCAGTTACCACGGACTCTTAAGCTAACGAAATAACTAAGCTTTGGCAGCCATTTTCTCACTTATTTTACCTCTGAAAACAGGTGACCCCCACCTCCTCCTTTCGCAAATATTTCGACTTTTATTCAAGACAAATGGGTATTTTGTTTATCCAAATAAATACAAGTGAACAAGCTTTAAGATGATACCAATAACTCTACATGCCCAAAAATTGACGAGAGCCTGATTCTATCACGCTCCCTCACATATTTGCTCCCGACAGTAGCCCTAAATGATCTACATTTTGTCGATATTTAAATTTTAAAAAAATTCTTTTCTATGGGGGATTGTATAAAATACTAACATTAAAAATAATTTATGCTATAACAAATCTCTAGTAAAACATCTAATCCACAGTACTTCTATGTTCTAATTGTGTTGCAAACGCCTTAAAACTCTTACTACACATTAAAGAACAACTCAGCAGCTTCCGCTTCTCGTCCTTGCTACGTCACATATTTATGCAAAGATAACCTGATGACCTATAAAAATATTGACGCCAGAGGGACGATGGTGTGGTGCTTTTTTGTTTTTTGTTTTTTACTTTTTTATTTTTTTGTGTTTTTGTTTTTTGTTTTATTTTGTTGTTTCTTTTTAGGGAGGTGAAATATTAATGTTCTTTCCTTAAGTTTGTGAGCGCTGGGTGCTGTTTGAGTTGCGAGTGAGAGCAATGGGCTACGGGATTAAAAATAATTAAATGTGCGCCAATACTAAAAAAGCCACGGTGATTTGATCGCGTACTTTAACACGAAATAGATTCAGTTACAACGTTGTGGTAGTAAAGCTAAAGAATGGCAAGTGAAGGAGTCAGCTTCCGTACACTTCTTTTTTTGGAAATTGTTATCAGGTAGGAGATGAATAATAAGTTGATAAAACCAGAAAGAGTCATTCATTAATATTACAGGCGATTTTACGCCCCCATTGACACAGCTCAGATTATTTGGGCTATGGGGCAGGATTTCAGTCCTGCTTGTCAGGACCAACTCAAGCTGAGAGGGATGCAATATCCCGGCAGAACGACTTAGACACTCAATAAAAATGTCTCCCCACTCGGGAATCAAACTCGTGTCTCTTGCATGCGACAATGAGGTGCCGAACTGCTACATCACAGACGCCAGTGGAATGAGGTGCACTGTATGATGAATACCTTCTCTCCAACTTCTTTTTCCACCCATTTCCTTCTCAATCATTAACAATGACATCGCTTACAAATTAGTGACGGCCAAATATGCAAACGTGGGAGGGACACTTCGACAATATATCTGTTCTTATTATTAAAACTGGGCTCATAGGTGGACTAAGGAACGCAAGGTTTTGAGAAAAATTTTCTTTGCAGTGGAAAGGTGTGCTCTTACGTCGGATTGTGTTCTTACGATTTAGTGTTTTTAGTCAGAAACCCTTTTGACAATCACTCAACGGGGCGGAAGTACTGACTGAAGTGTCTTTAGGCCATTCCCAAATGGAGGACATTAACATGTTTTTATGCATAGTAGAATCGTAAATGGGCTGATATTCATCAATGTCATGCTCATAAATGTGCCTGAATTGCAACAGGGAACTGCTGCTTTTTCTTTCCTAATCCTTACTATCGTCATTTTTCCTCTACTTCTTTAGTATGTTTGTCACACTCTTATGACCCGGTATTTCCGGGGTGCTTTGTTGATAGTCGAAGCAGACTTCGTGCTGTTGAAGCTAAAGAGGTGAGCAGAGTAAGCCTGATTCCCTGTATGGACTTCTCTGTTGACTTCCACGTCTTGGCGTTCATATGAGCTCATGCAGTTGCGAACGCCGTAATAACTCTACTAAAACTAAAACAATTTGACGATATGTGTGTTAATGTGTGTGTGCGTTTGTGTGCGTGTGTGTATATGTGTGTCCGTCTGTGTGTTTGTGTCTGTCTGTGTGTTTGTGTGTGTGTGTGTGTGTGTGTGTGTGTGTGTGTGTGTGTGTGTGTGTGTATGTGTGTGTAAAAGTCTCCGTACGCGTGTGATAAGTGATAGTTTATCAATGAACTAAGACTCTTAGGGTCAACAAGGTCTGCCATCGAGATAACACGCTGAGATAAGGTCTAGTAAAAAGCTCTTAACACAACTACAATAGCCTTTCGAGGCAAATTATCTCCCCTATTAAGTCTCAATATGACGTCAGCAGCAGATTAATTAATATCACTCAACTTCATTATCGCCTTTTCTGACTAAATAACAAAAAGCGAACGTTTCTGTCCAACTTTGAAATGTTGAAGGGACTGTAATATTATTTCGCTTTTTATCCCTCTGGAAGTGGTTTAAGATAATAGGCTTACGAAAGTGACAGTAATATCAGTGAACTATTTTCTCGAAAAATATAGCATTACGTTGCAGTTTGGCACTAGACAAGAATAATGAGCTTCGCACTAGAACGTTGTGCATGTCTTCATGATTTACTTTGCTAAATTCAGATCCCGAGTGAATTTTTCATTAAAATTAGCCCACCAACGTGGTCGTCTCGGATATTCTTAGATAGCCACCCACTGACATCGGCATTGTAATTATCGACCCGCAGTAAACGATACATTCAAATAAAAGCAAGAACAGACCGATATAGAAACCGAGTGAGGTATTACTGAGAGAGAGAGAGAGAGAGAGAGAGAGAGAGAGAGAGAGAGAGAGAGAGAGAGAGAGAGAGAGAGAGAGAGAGAGAGAGAGATAGAGAGAGAGAGAGACGCCTATACTTCATGGTTCTAATGAGGATTTCCTATAATGTTCATTTTGTAAATAGAAGCTTTTTAGGAGATTCTTTGCATTTTTTTTTGTTTTCGAAGTAAGCTATTCTTTAGACTTAATAGCAGCTTACCCTTTTTTATTGATATGATATGTGAAAACTGGGAAGTTTTTGGGGTTGAATCTTTGGGTAAGTTTTAAACCTTGCAAAAGCAATAGCAAACTTGGCCCTTACGCATAATATTTTTTTGAAAAATTGAGGTAAACTAAATTAAAATAAACAAGGTGTGTTTATATAACAACTTGAGCATCATTCGTACTTTCGAAACATATCTCTTGGACCTTTATTCTATTAATCACAGAAAAAATAACTGTTCTTTCTAAATTATTAGTGTTAGTATTGAATTTATAACTAAAATAGGTGGGTGTTTGGCTGGTGCTCTTGTGTGGTTTGCTTCTTCTTTCCTATGAAACATATAATTATCGTCCTTATCTCTCCTTCTTTTTATGTTTGTTACTCTCTTGTAACACTTCGAATCTTCTGGCGCTCATATGACCTTACTCAGTTTCGAGCGCCGTAAAACCTCTAATAAAACTAAACTGTCTAAAATAGTCAATGGCATTGGTTTAAAGCCACTTTCTAAACAATGTATGGTTATATTTGAGATCATTGTCGTCACGGTCTAATGCCAATCTGAGTGCCCTTCGACCAGGCTTTTAAATATAATATTTCTAAAAAGATTATTTCTTGGTTCTCCACCTTGTGTACTTCGTCCTATCTGAAACAAACGTTACACTGGAAGCTCCTATAATAGACAAACGTCCAGTATTTAGAAAGGTATTAAACCTGTACCCTTCCCTTAACACATTGACCTTTCCCTAAAATTAACAAGTATCTTTTCTTCGCCAAGCTCTATGGGGGTTAAAGTTAAACTTTTAAATTTTGCGTATAGGCTTGACGGCAAGACTTACACAGTTGCGAGCGCAGTAAAACTTTTACGAAAATAAACAGACGGCAAGAGTTTGAATCCCAAGTAGGGAAGCCTTGTATCTAATAATATATCCAGATTATCACACACAACCTGGGATGTCCCTGCCAGGCAGAACCAATAAACCCGCTTCTTATTTCTAAATAATCAAAATTGTGTTGCGTCAATTGAGACACAACATGCTTTCGATAAACATTATCATTGCATCACTGCCTTTCTCATCCAAACGATTACGCACGAAAAAAGAAATAATTGCGGGTGGTATGCAGGTGCTCTGGTGTGGTTTGCCGCTTTTTTCCTATCAGACATCTATCCTCCTGATCTCTCTTCACCTTCTATATTGTGATTGTTTCTCTCTTGTAACACCTCTAATCTTCAGCACTTGTATGAGCATAGAGTGTTGCAAGTGCCGTAGAATTATTATTTAAACTAAACTGAAATAAAACTTAAACTAAACTGAGACAACACTGAAACAAACAACACATCATTTCTCTATCAGGCGGGATTCGAACCCAGAACCAAGGCCATGTCCCACCCAGTGACCTCCTGTCCATCATCCCCCGAGCTACCTTCCATCACCATCACCCGCCCCGCCATCCTCACCAGCAACACCGGGACCCGCAGCCCCAGTCCTAGGAGAAGTCTGAGCCCCAACAGCAACAACAACAGTAACAACAACAGCAGCAACAACAGCAACAACAACAGCAACAACAATAGCAACAGCAACAGCAATAGTCGTTGTGGCAGTGGTGAATGGTCAGTTGATGCAGGGGCCGCAGTGAGCAGTGGTGGGAGATCCAAGGTGTCCAGCAATACGGAATTGTTTGTGGACAGTATCGATATTAAGGAGCTCAAGGACGGGTTGAACAAGTGTTCGAAGACTTCTCATAAAAGCAGGTATTATTTTTATTGTTCATATGTGTGTATGGTATGGCCATTCTGTGAAAAATGAAACAGTAGTGACTTACAAAACGTTGAAATGGCGATCTGCTGAAAACATTCTATATATAAAAGAGTAACTTCTTTGCCAAAAATTAACTAATTCATTCATTAATTTATTAATTTATTAATTTTTAGATAAATTTAATTAATTAATCTATTTATTCATTCATCTATTTCTTAGTAGGCTACCTTCCTCTAACAACCCCCTCCCCTCCGCTCCAATAACCGCCTACTCCACAGTAAATAGCTCCATCACTATTTATTATATTTTTTTTCCCAGCAGGTCATCATATCTGCCTTTCATGTGTTATCAAAATCTCATTTATCATTGAATGACCCATTTCACATTTTACTTTCCATGCCCACTTTTAATGTCAAAAGTACAGTGTTCGAACCTTGTTGGTGCCGGCATGTCTAATTCATTATTATAATTCTTCTTTCACTTCTGCTTCTTATTTCAACTCCTCTATCTCTCATCATCCTCTTGTATGTTTTGTCTTTCTTTCCCAGTAAAACAACATGAACAATAAAATCTCTTTCGTTCACTCATTCGTTTACAGAATCTACTTCTTCCTCCAGATCTCCGATCTTCAGGAAAGTAAGATCAAGCGCCTTGTCCTCTCAAATTAGTACGAAACATTCTCGTAGGGTCCATGTGCTCGTTTCAGCTGTTAGACCCCAATCCAGGCAAAATTAAACATCCTTAAAATGTCCCAACATATTAAAGAATGTACGTATCATATTTGTAAAATAATTAGCCATCTCTTATACCTTACACGATTGCAAACAAACTGACCGTAATATCTCTCCTCCAGATCTCTAATCTTTTGGCTAGTAAGATCGAGCACTTAATCAACTCAAATTAGTACAACAAATTAATTATCGTAGTGCCCATATACTCGATTCAGCCTTTGTAGCTGACAATCGTGGAATAATAGAAGACCCTTAGGCCATCATCGAGGAAAAATTGAAAATTAGAATAATGACGTACCATATTATAGAATTAATACCCCTATCGCATTTGTAACATAATAAGACATCGCTTATGCCTACTTTGATTCCAAATGTACGAACCATGTCTCTCCTCAGACTATCAGGGTCCTACTCCGATCCAAATTTGTTTAAAAAGCAACAAGATCTGTCGTCATCGCCGTTGCTTGACGCTATGGACACAGGGAACGTATCCCACCGGAAGGACTCCGTCTCCCGGATCCGGAAGCGCTCCTCGATTCCGATGTCCTGCTCCAAGAGACGAAAAAGTAGTGTGACGTCACAGCAGCTGCGTATGCAAAGGAGGCACAGGTAAGTTGTTGCTAATATTAGGGTTTATATTTTTTACTCATCCATGTATAACATGTATGTATATATGTATCTTTCTATCTAGATACCTATCTTTCTATTTGTCTAACTGTCTGTTTGTCTGTCTGTCTGTCTGCGTGCCTGTCTGTCTGTCTGTCTGCCTGTCTGTCTGTCTGTCTGTATGTCTGTCTGTCTACCTATTTATCATGTGTTAGTGTGTATGCGAGCGGGTAAACATGTTTGTGTATTTGTATAAGTGTGTGGGTGTATGTGTGTGTGTGTGTTTGTGTGTGTGTGTGTGTGTGTGTGTGTGTGTGTGTGTGTGTGTGTGTGTGT
>NW_004797670.1:470903-471991 GCF_000002075.1 Aplysia californica
GCGCTGCCTCACGCGGATAATGACAGAGTGTGACACTACAAGCCTTCTGGCAACTTCTCGGGCTCCAACTTCATCCTGCAGGGTCTCTTAGCTTTCATTTTGGTGGCATGTTGATGCAATACTGGATTTTGTGCAAAAACGGCGGCTTATATTGTCACCAAAGTGAGCACAGTTCGAGGCCGTACATCCGTTTATGACGTGCACCATAAATTTTAACTGAAGAATGTCCGTGGTGTCGCACACAAGTCGATAAAAAACAGCAAATTTGGCTAAAATTCCCCGATTATGTCCGTGCTGCACGTGGTGGTTTTGCCCCTTTAGGAAGCTTTGCAGTACGCATTGGTAACCCATTAACACTTTCAGAGCAAAAAAAAAAAAAAGAATAATTCCTTGCTGTCTTTTTTTCGGATTAAAAAAAAAAAATCGGGGCTGTCTGTCAATGTGGTCCTCAACTTATGGTGAAGTCTATATTTAAAAGCAATTCCCATATTTATAATCAATCCAGGGACTCATCCAGTAAGATGTCCCACTCTAATGAATGTTTATAACTCCCTGTGGGCTGGATAACCTAAATTGTATCAAAGAGATTCAACATAATAGTACTGATACAAATCTACAGCGCCAAACAAACGGAAGATGTCCATCAACACTTGCATCCAAAGCATGAAGCAGGACCGCGCTGACTACGATGAACAGTTGAACGGTGTGAAAAATGTGGGAGCTTTCGCGGAGGAGGGTACGTCTAGGTTGTTATTTTACACTGTACACGTTTGTCTGTTTTTGTTTTAGTAAGGTTTTACGGTGTGGGTGGTTGGTGGCTGCTCTGGTGTGGTTTGCTTCTCCTTTCCTATCAAACGTCTATCGCCTTTATCTCCCCCCCCTTCTTTTTTGTGTTTGTTACTCTCTTGTAACACCTCTAATCTTCAGCACTTATATGACCTTATTGTGTTGCAAGTGTTGTAAAACTCTTACGAAAAAAAGAAGGTTTTACGGCGCTCGCAATTGTATAAGGTCATATGAGCGCCAAGAGGGTGGATGTCAACAGAGACGTCTAAACGGGGAATCAGACTTGCCCTGCTCACCCCTCT
>NW_004797670.1:472611-474312 GCF_000002075.1 Aplysia californica
GTGTGTGTGTGTGTGTGTGTGTGTGTGTGTGTGTGTTTCAGGGGAGTGATTTTACGCATGTACAGAAATATATGAATGTGATTATTCCTTCCAATTTCAACTGTTTTCTCAATGCTCTAATTGCCAGTTGCATTATGGCGACAGCTTCATATAGTGAGGCCCTTTCACATCTTTTTACCACCCTTGTTGTTTTTCTTGTTGCTACTGTTGCTCCTGATGTGTTTTTGTAATGTTGTTGTTATATGAGGATTTTCTTTTCCAAAACCAATAGAATCTTTTTTTTTCTTTGTTATCTCGGCTAACCCTTAATCTTATTTGTTGAATCTGTCATTTTCTGTCTGACCCCTTATATAGAAACTCTAAAAGTACTGTTCGCCAAAAGTGACGCCATTTCCTGCATTATCGATGCCATGAAGAAGTTCCCGGAGAAGGAAGAGCTTCAACTGAACGCCTGCCTCTCACTACTCAAGATGGCTTCCGCTTCAGGTAATCATCTTGCATTCTGGTCATTCGACATCACTTCAAATCGTGTGGGTGGCTGGCGGGTGCTATGCTCTGGTGTGGTTTGCTTCTTCTCTCCCTATTAAACATCTATCGTCCTTATCTCCCCTTCTCATTTGTTATGTTTGTTACTCTCTTGTAACGCATCTAATTTATTTTTTTGGCCCTCATATGACCTTATGCAGTTGCGAGCGCCGTAAAACCTCTACTAAAACTAAAATTAACTTCAAACCGTGCTGTTTCGAGACCCCTTTGACAAAGAAGAAACGTAACTTCGTAATTCATACAGATTCTGTTATTCCGTCTTCTTTATCTGAAACCTTAAAGAACGCAGGCAACAGCGTGCATACTATGTATTAATAATATACTTATAATAAGTGTTTCTGGTTTCTGATTTACTGATCTGACGTAACACTGTCTTTTATCTGCTGCTGATCGGACATAGTATGTGGTCGCTATTTTCTTAGAGAGTCAAACTAGTAAAAGCTCAATCCCGACAAATGATACTTAAAACAACGTCATCAGCACCACCATTAGCAATAGCTATAGCACCACAATCATTGCCTGCACCGCCACATAAATCACCACAACAGCGACTGTAGTAACAGCAATAATAGCTACAGCAACAGCAACTTATTATTCATGAACATTTTAGATGGAGATGGAAAAAGTGTGAGAAATATTTCAAATATTTAATTATTGATTATAATAGCTAACCGTTATTATGGGTTTGAAGTGTGTGAGAGAGGGGAGGAGCATCTCTGAGAGAGAGGTTAGGGGATGTCGTGAGGGGGAGGGTCAGTGAATGAGTTTGGTTGAATTGGTTGAGTATTTTTTTTTTTTGGGGGGGGGAGGGTAGGACAGGTTAGGTCTGATTATATAATTCAAGTAAACGTAGATTACGCGGTTTATCCCCTTTACAACAACCCGCCCTTGAAACCAACACCAACACCACTGCAAAATACAATATCTTTACTAAAAACACAAGTACCACCAACAGTGCCCGAAATAACAGTATCAAAACTTTAACCAATATCAGCAATACCTTTACAGCCAAAACTCGAACTTCAACGATGAACTACAATAACAAAAACAATAACTACATCAATGATGACACTAATACCAGATAAAAAGAATTGACACCCTAATAATACCTAAAATACAACGACAACCAGTACAGAGATTAACTACAACAACAAC
>NW_004797670.1:475423-476642 GCF_000002075.1 Aplysia californica
TCATCATCATCATCATCATCATCTTCATAATAATCATAATCATAATCATAATCATAATCATAATGGGTTCGTGAGGACCCCTCGTTCACTTTCATTCTGTTTTATGTCACTTTGATTTCGAGTACTAAATCTATTTATTGGGAGCTACAAATCTTATTCATTCATCTCGCGTTTGAAATGAACACCCAAGTATTAACACATTCCCCATTTAACTTCAAACAATTTAAAGGCCCTACTAAAGGTGACCTTGTTACGTCACCTTGACTTCTCTGAAGCTCAGGGTCACTGAGGCTGGGTTTGACCTTATTGCATATTGCACTAAGCAGGGTTGCTCAAGAGCACACATATGTGGGCATTGCGATGTTTCATCAGGTGGACTTTTGACGTCTGCCCTCTTATTAATATTAATGTTCAGCCACACTCGCTGCAAGGAGCGTCATCGCTTGGGTTAGTCCAAAGAGCTTTTCTTTCAGACAGATTACCACCACTGAACACTTCACTGAACATCCTATTATGTTCAGGTTCATCACGGTGACCTTGATATGGCATGGTACCGCGCTGCAGACACAGTAATGGTCGTTAAGGTGCCAGCGAGGACATTGTATCGATAAAATGTGCGGATAATTCTTGTTGCTGGCTTCTTTTGTTTTCTGCTTGTGGGTGGTTAACGTAGTAGAATATTAAACACTTTGGGCTTCATTGCACGACTGTCCTCTATGGGAGAATCACCCTTGACCTTTTCCCACCTGGGTAAGTGAGGAAAATTCGCTTAAAGTGCCTTGTTTTGTCCAAGGACACAAAGTCGGGCTCTTAACCTTCAACTTCTCCTTCTTCCTCGTTCTCGAAGACAGCACAGTTCGACAGTCAGTCCGATGTCGCGCACAAACTGTGCAGTTGGCATCAAATCTGAAAGACTGCCATAGTGCTTTCTCTCAAGGGGAGTCACATTACATTCTGCCACGCCTGTGTACGAAGTCGTGGCGTAGCGCGGGCGGTGCTGAAGGATATGGCGGGCATCCTCTTGGTCGTGTCGGGATCTTAACCGGATTCGAGCCCCGGACGTAACGATTGAAAGTCCTACAGTCTAACAACTAGACCACCGACGCCAGAAGATAAATCGCATGCAAAGTTGGCTTTCCTAAAAAAAATAAAAAATAAAAAAAGGTCATGCTCTTTCCCAGCAAGGCATGACTGTAGCAGCGGCGATGTGCTTCTCTTA
>NW_004797670.1:478841-481169 GCF_000002075.1 Aplysia californica
AGAGAGAGAGAGAGAAGGGGGAGAGACAGGGAGAGAGAGAGAGAGAGAGAGAGAGAGAGAGAGAGAGAGAGAGAGAGAGAGAGAGTCGTCTATATTTGTACAGGTAGTTACGACTCAATGCATTGTATAATAAAACTTCTAGACAGTGTGGGAAGACAGGAAGAGAAAGATAGAGAGAGAGAGAGGAGAGATGAGAGAGAGAAGTAGAGTGAGAAAGAGAAATGGAGAGAGAGGGAGGGAAAAGGCTGGTGGAGGAGTGGTGGGGAATAACAACAACTACAAAAGCTACAATGACAGTAACGTCTATATCAGCTGCAAAAACCTTTACTGCAGAAAAACACATACAAATATAAAGAACACGATGAAACATAAGCAAAGACAGCAACAGAAGAAACAGCAACTTAATAGCAATAACAATAGCCATAACAGAAAGAACACAAAAATACCACCACCACCACCACCACCAACAATAACAACAGCAACGGAAACGACAACACCAACAACAACAACAACCATCTCATCATCAACATTATACCTCCCCAGACGAAACTTGCCTTGATGTAGCACTCGCTGGCGGGACGCGGACTGTGGTCAGAGCTCTGACGTCACAGCGGTCAAATGTGACCGTGGTAGAGTGTGGCTGCTGGGCTCTGGCAAACCTAACAGCCTCAGGTATGTTGCTGTGAACTTTTTGCGCACCGATAAACCTCACCGATACAACTTAAATGACTTGCTTTGACTATTCATCTGTTTTGTAAAAAAAGATCACAGTGTTGGAAAAGACGTTAACGTTAAACTTTTACCATAGCATAGCTTACCAACATTACACACAGTCTCTCAACTACCTCCTATCTTCTTACTTTTACTTTTACCTTTTCATCCTCTGTTGCAGTTAAGCGTCGAAGGGAGATGCAGTTTTCTATGGTAAGCCAGCTCCGCAGCTCTTTCAGTTATGATATAAGGTTTTCTCAGGGTTTCCTTGACACCGTCGATCCACCTCTTGCTTGGCCTCCCTCTTCCTTTATAGCCCGAGTGCTTCGTGTTATAGGTACTCGACACTGGCTGGTCATGTGACATACGTAACAGATGGCCAAATCATTTTATTCTCTGTCTTTCTATGTAATGCATGCAGGGCTCAATGCCGATAGCTGCTCTTACTTCTCCCTTTCTCTGCCTGTCTCGTCTTGTGATGTTAAGGGTTTTGCGGAGACATTTCATTTCGCAGGAGATGATTTTGCTTTCATGGGTTTTACTTAATGTCCAGGTCTGGCACTGGGTAGCATAATGTTGGTATGAATATTGAGGTGATAAGCTGTCTCTTTGTGTCCAAGGAGATGTTTGGATGAGGTAGGAGGGTTGCGAGTTGGTATTTTTTTTTAGTTCACATTTCTATTTCTCTGTCTAAGGACCCGTTTTCCAAAAAAAAAAAAGATATTAAAACCCCTTCAACTGTTTGAGGGGACAACGGTTTCGTTTCACTTTCATAACTTCCGCTTTTAATGAGCTTATTTTTATTTTAAATTTCTCGCGGCTGTTGTTCAGTTCGGTAGTTTGATTTTGGAGGCTTTGTTGGTTTGGATGAATAAGACCTTGGTCGTGTGCGCATAGAAGTTCATTTAGGCTTTCTGGGCTTTGGTTTGCGTCTTGCGTAATTGTGTCCATACATATTATAAACAGGAGGGGAGATAGAATGCATCCCTATCGTACCCCAGATCTTACTTTGAACCAGTCCGTATTGCCTTCTTTCATTCTTACTGAGCTTCTGCTTTTGGTATATAGAGCTCTGACATTATGTAACATTTGTCATCTGACGCCATACTTTTCGAGTGTCAGCCAGAGTTTTGCAGGGTTTACTCTGTCAAAAGCCTTCTCCTGGTCTATAAAGACGATGTTGGATGTTGGATTCTTTGTTGTGTTCGATTGTTTTCTCGCATATCTGTCTTAATGCGAATACAATAATAATCCGTGCACCCTCTTCCCTTTTGGAATCCAAACTGATTTTACTCAGAGATCTCTCTACAATAGGTCTTATCCGCTGTTCTAGTATCTTTGCGTATATTTTACCTGCGTGGCTTAATAAAGAGAGGCCTCTGCATGTTGTACAGTCCTGTTTGTTGCTTTTCTTTTTCCAAAAATGGGACCACTATGGCTTTGTGCCAGTCATCTGGGCATTTCATTAGCTCCTTTAAAACTGAGGTGATGTCCTCTTCGGAAGCGGATGGGATGGCCGAGTCACATATTATGACAAAAACAATAACAACAACAACAAAACTTTGGACCTTCATTTTCCCCTTTTCTATTGTTTGTTTTAGACCAAGGCTGTTGTTA
>NW_004797670.1:481269-484648 GCF_000002075.1 Aplysia californica
ACAATAATAATATATAACATTTATATAGCGCATTTCCAAAAAATGTAGCTCAATGCGCTTTACGTTGGAATACCTATTTTTCAAAAACCTTTCTTTGTTTTTGTCATAATATGTGACTCGGCCATATTATATATTTAAAGTATCATACCACATTAACATACCAATTAAAGACATCTTAAACATTAATGTAAGGACTTTAAAGATGTTATTGTTGTCTTGCTCACTGTGCAAACCCAAACCTGTTTTCCCTTCCACACAGGAGCACGTAAGTTCATAATTTGGTATCTTACTAGACCGTGTAGCGGTTTCCCGTGGTTCGAACTTGTGTTGTTTTTGGGGAGTTAAAAACCCATAGATATACTACCAGACCAGCTCCACACTGCGAGCAAAAATCACAAGAAAGTCTCGATTCAGTTAATGTTGGAGTCAAGACTCTCCACCCAGCTGGCTTTGTCCTCTCAGAGATGGACGTCAGATTCAGAGGTTTAACTTACAGTTTTTATATGGGTTGACACCGAGCAGCCTTCCTAGAGCTGCTAAATAGATGGGTGACGGGGATAGATCAGGATAAGGTAGCTTTTTAGAGAGTTTCATTGCAAATGAATGAATGGAAAACCATGATCCCCGATTTCTGTCTGAGATCTGACATTAACACTGACTTGATGATGATGCAATGCAAGCGTTGAAAGGGGCGGTCACCCTATACCAATGTCTTACTAATCTCCAGAGCCCACTTGCGAAGAGCTGGTGAGTCTTGGAGGAGTCGCTGCTATCCTGGACCTGCTACAGGAGTACTCTCAAGAGGAGAACCTACAGGACTATGGCATCCGAGTCCTGTGTAATCTCAGCGCTTGTGGTGAGAGGAAAAGACTGGATGGCGCTTTTATGATGTTTCTTGTGCTTGTTCCTTCTGTTCAGGATGCGTATATCTGTCTTCTAATCTTTTTTTCTTCTCTTTTTTCGCTATTTTCATTGTTTCTTCCTGTTCTCTTCTTCCCTCCCCTCTGTTGTTCTCTCCCCCCTCTCTCTTTCTCTCTCTCTCTCTCTCTCTCTCTCTCTTTCTCTCTCTCTCTCTATCTTTAAAGGGTGTTTTTGGTAAGTGTTTTAAGGCGTTTGCAACTGCATAAGGGCGTATTATTATGAACGTGCTGGACACACCAAATATTTTCAGTTTGTAGGAAATTTTGAATTTTACCCAGGTGGCGGCTGAAGCCTACTCTTATAGATTTTGGACCACCATGGGATCTTTAACATGGGCAACATGCACATGGGACCTCCGAGATTTTTCGCCCTTGTCCGAGAAGGCTAGTTGTAGATCTTTCCTACCATAAGATCAGGGGTGTGGCTGAAAGACAGCAGTAAGAAATAGCCAAAGAAAAGCAGTAGAGAGGCTTCAGAAAGAGTCAGAAGCCCAGGGGAGGGAGCAAGGGAGGTGAGTGGGTGGGGGCAGAAAGTGGAGACGAAAGCAGATGACAGAAAATTGTAAGAGAGCAGGAAAGGATGTGAAAGCGGAACATTTTAGAAAAGAAAATTTTCCGTCGCTATCAGGATTCAAACCCGGGATCTAATGAATGAGAGGCGAACATTTTAATCTCTAGGCCACGATAATCCCCTTTCAGGAGTTAATTTATTCTACTTTCTCTCTGCACTATCTGACTGTTATCGTTTCGGTTAAAAAACAGACAAACACAAAAAACAAACAAACAAAGAAAACAACAGCAACGACGAAAACTTTGCAAATACACACACACACACAAAAGAACAGGATCTCCCCATAAGTGGTTTGCAAGTGCTCATACTTTCATATCAAACATCTATTGTCCTTATCGATCCTTATTTTTTTCCTCGTATTTTACTCGCTAGTTGCAACACATCTACACTTCGGCACTTACACGACCTATTTGTGTTACAGGTGCAGTGAAAAAATCGTAATATAACTAAATCTCTCTCTCCCCCCCTCCGGGGCACCTCTACCCCCCTCCTTCCCCCTTTTTCGTGTCCAGATCACACAGTCCAGGCGGTATGCTCCGAGAAGAACACGAGACAACTGCTTCAGAACGTGTTGGTGAACTTCCCGGAGAGCGTGGAACTTCTGGAGATAACGTTAATCACTCTTAGCCAACTGGTGCTGGGCGATGGTAATGTCGCTGTTTCTGGTCAAGTTAATGTCCTTACCCGTTTCTGGTGTTGTAAATGTCGTGTTTGTCGTGGCAATGTCGTTTTGTTTTCTGATCCTATTAATTACTGTCGCTTCTTGGTGTTGTAGAATGTGATTGTTTCGGTTTGTCGATGTTTTTTAAATTTGTTTTTGTAAATGTCGTAGCCTTTGGTCGCATTAATGTCGTTTTGCTGTTAACGTAAATGTTGTTTCTGTTAGTGTTAATGTCGTTTTGTTGATGATGTAAATGTCGTTGTCTCTGTTCGTGTTAATGTTGTTTTACTAATGGTGTTCGTTGACTGTGGTCGTGTCAATGTAGTTTTCTCTGGTGTAGTACATATCTTTGTTTCTCGTTGATTCTTATATCGTAACTGTTATTGTTATGGTTTCTGGTTAGCAATATGGTTGTTTCGTTGTTTTAAATGTTGTGGTTCACTGTTGTTGTGAAAGTCGTTGTTTATCGTGTTGGCAATGGCGTTGATTTGGTGAATGGGGAATGGAAGTGTTAATGTCGAAATTGCTTGGGAGGGAGGGTCTATTATTTTTGCTTTTATTTCTGATTTGGTTAACGTCCTTGAAACTGGTTTCAGTAAATTATACTATTTTCTGAAACGGTTATTGCTACTGTTGTTGTTGTTGTTGTTGTTATTGTTGTTGTTATTGTTGTTGTTGTTATTGTTGTTGTTGTTGTTGTAATTATTGTTGCTGTTGTTGTTCATTCTGTTGTAGATGATCTAGCTGTTGTTATTGTTGTGGCTATTGTTTTTGTTGCCTGTGCGTGTGATTTACTGGTAAACTTGCGTGCAAATATTAGACCAGACCCGCATACCGTACCCATTTTGGGAGACGTTATTGAGACTACACCCTCCCCCCCCCACAGCCCTCCCATACTGACGTCTCAATCTGTCACGTTTGTCCTCAGACCATAGTCTGGGTGGTCTGCCTATGGTTCGTTGTGCCCGGGATGTGGTGATTGTGATGTTAGCCTTCCCTGAAAACAGTCTCATTCAGGAACACGGCTGCAAAGTCATTGGCAACATGGCCGTTAACGGTAAGTGTGGATCATTGTTGGGTCTCTTTTAATAGG
This sequence comes from Aplysia californica, assembly GCF_000002075.1. Classification (NCBI taxonomy): domain Eukaryota; kingdom Metazoa; phylum Mollusca; class Gastropoda; order Aplysiida; family Aplysiidae; genus Aplysia; species Aplysia californica. The sequence continues at coordinate 484,515 of NW_004797670.1, forward strand.
GGTGCGTCATTTCGAAGGTTAGGGGAGTATTAGAGCTGTATCGGTGGGCGGTTGGCGGGTGCTCTAGTGTAGTTTGCTTCTTCTTTCCTATCAAACATCTATCGTCTTTATCTTCCCTCCTTTTTCGTGTTTGT
>NW_004797670.1:486842-491010 GCF_000002075.1 Aplysia californica
TGATGATGATGATGATGATGATGATGATGATGATGATGATGATGATGATGATGTAGAGATTTTAACAGCATCAGTATTATTATCATTTATGCTGCAGTATTCTTATGGCTGTTCATATTATAATTGTCATTGCTGTTGTTATTGATGTAGTTGTCGTGTTTCAATGTTGTTGGTAGCATCAATTTACCACCCTACAATTGTTGCCTCTGGTGTCTATTCGTTGCTGTCCCTTTTGTTGTTGGGGTAGTTTTTATTTTTAAAAGTACTTTTGTGGGTGGTTGGCGGGTGCTCTGGTGTGGTTTGCTTCTCCTTTCCTATCAAACATCTCTCGTCTTTTTCTTCCCTCCTTCTTTCTTGTGTTTGTTACTCTCTAGTAACACCTCTAATCTTTGGCACTTATATGACCTTATTGTGTTGCAAGTGCCGTAAAACACTAACTAAAACTAAAAGTTTTTTTTTCCCACACTCAGATCTGAAGGAAGAGGAAGCATGTCTCATCGATCACACCCTCATGAGCATCCTGGCCTCCATACAAAATGACCCAGACGTGACCTTGTATGTCTGTCAGTCCATAGAGAACATGATGAAGACAGGTATGTTACGTGGGTGGTTGACGTTTGCTCTGGTGTGGTCTGCTTCTTCTTTCCTTTCACACATCCATCTTCTTTATCTCCTCTCCTTGGTTTTTTTTTGTGTTTTTTACTCTATTGTCACACTTCTAATCTTCTGGCGCTCACATGACCTTATACAGTTGCGAGCACCGTAAAAACCTCTGCTAAAACTAACTAGGTATGTTACGTAACACATTATTTATATCTTGTTCATCGGCTGTCCATCGATATCGATGATGAATGCAATTCTTATTTAAGCAATAAGAAAATGTTGATGGTCCCCAAGGCTTATTTTGGATCTACAATAGTTTTCAAGTGAAATCAAGCGCTCATCAATTTTTAGGTATTTAGAGTTATTGGCATCATCTTAAATCATGTTAATTTGTCCTGATTTCAATGAAAAAACGATCCAGTTATCTAGAATAGAAGTCAAGATATTTGCAATTGAAAGAGGTGGGGATTGCTTGTTTTCAGAGATAAAATTGGCGAGAAAATGGCCTCCAAAATTTGATGACTTCCATAGCTTGAGAGTCATTGGAAACGGAAAATGTATATTTTTGGTACCTTTTATCAAAGTTTTTCAGCAAAATCCACGTAGAAATGTGTTTTAAAAAGAACAAAAGGTGTCGACCAAAAATAAAAAATGGATAAAGATTTCCAAATCAGCAGGAAAATGTCGATTTCTTTTATTTCATTATTTTGATGATCGACTGGTTTCACCATGGTGACTCGTATATTATTTAACATAGGGGGTTTGATTGCAGCGGTCTGCTAAAACATAAAAAGCTAAATAACTTTCATACAAACCAGTGTCTGTGGTATAGCAGACAGGCGCTTAGCTGCAGCATGCAGACTAACCTGAGTTCGATTCCCAGGTGATGAAAGTTAATATACAGCCTAACTAAGTGGGTGGTTGGCGGGTGCTCTGGTGTGGTTTGCTTCTTCTTTTCTATGAAACATCTATCGTCTTTATCACCCTTCCTTCTTTTTGTCTTTGTTAATCTTCGGCACTTATATGACCTTATTGAGTTGCAATGCCGTAAAATAACTTACTAAAACTAAAAAAAAGCCAAACTAGTATCTCTGTTTGCTGGAATGTTGTACCCCTCTCTGCTCAAGTTAGCTCTGATGGGCTGGACTGAAGCAGTGAACTTACTAAATGATACTAAATTTCTAAATAGAGATGTAAATTCACAACCAATTGTTTGCAATTGCCCTTATTTGACAGCCCCCTTCACCCCCACTCCGGGTTCTCATATGACCCATTTGTGTTGCATTGCCATACTAAAACAGAGTGAGTGGTTGGCCGGTGCTCTGGTGTGGTTTGCTTCTTCTTTCGTATTAAACATCTATCGTCCCTATCTCCCCTCCTTCTTTTTATGTATGTTTCTCTCTTGTAACACCTCTAATCTTCTGGCGTTCATAGGACCTTATTATGCTGTTGGGAGCGCTGTAAAATGTCTACTAAAAAAAACAATATTAAAACGGATGTTGGATGGAATATGCACCTTTTTGTTTTCCCTCATTACCCTCACGTGCTTCCCTAGATGTTGGTCGAGAGACGTTCATGAAAGAAAACCGGATGGGAGTGATCATGGTGGCCATGAATACATTCACAGACAACTGCCAGATACATCAATGTTGCTGTAAAGTCATAGCAGTTGTAGCCCTGTGTAAGTGTGCCTTGATACATTCTATTACATTTTACTTTTATTTTGTTTTTACTGGGGCAGAGGTTGGGGAAAGGGATGGAAGACAGACTTGATTTATGTTGCTGTTATGTTTATTGCTGTTGTTGTTGTTGTTGTTGTTGTTGTTGTTGTTATTGGGTTTATTGTTGTTTTTGTTGTTGTTGTTGTACGTTGTTTGTTGTTGGTGTGTGAGAATATCAATTGGACATATAGCTATCTTTACCAATCTATACACCTTAGCATGAGAAAAATGAAAAAGACAAACATAGGCAACAACACAACATTTTTAAAGAAAAGAAGACCCTTTCTGTGTCATCTCCCCCCATCCCCCGCCCAAGTAATTTTGTTCCTGAAAGAATAAAAAAAACCCAATGGATTATGAGGTACATAGCCTCTTTATTCTTAATTTATTCATATTATACCTTCTTTTGTCTCTCTTTTAAGACGTGGACACAAAGAAGAGACTGATCACGGAGACAACTTTGAAATGTGTGCTCAGATCTATGGAACTGTTTCCTGGAGATATAGAGCTGCAGATTGTGGGTTGTGGCACCATCTCATGCATTGTGGAGAAAATATGTGAGTAGATTCATGTTGAATGTCTGTCTTTTGAGTCTGTAGGTATCATCATCATCATCATCATCATCATCATCATCATCATCATCATCATCATCATCATATTCATCATCATCATCATCATCATTAGCAGCATTAACACCATCATCGTCACTACGGCCACTTTTATAACATAATCATTACCACCGTAACAAATAATACGTGGTGGGTGGTTGGCGGGTGCTCTGGTTTGCTCTAATTCTTTCCTACCTGTGGGTGTTAGTGGGTGTTTTGGTGTGGTCTGCTCCTTCTTTCTGATCAAAGGTCTATCGTCCTTACCACTTCTTCTTTTTGTGTTTGTTACTCTCTTGTGACTCCTCTAATCTTCGGCACCTATATGACCTCATTGTGTTGCAAGTACCTTTAAACTTTTTCTTAAGTAAACTAAAATAACATTTGCATTGCACATATCACCCTCAACAATAAGCTCTATGCACTTCACAGTCTATATTATTACCCCACCAGCCTCTGGATTTCTCATAAACATTCTCAGCTTTTCAGGAAGCAAACAGTGCAAGCAGTCAAGTAAGCTCTCACACTGTGACAACATGATAAGGTATCACTGGTGCCCATTCCCCCTAGTGAGAAATGAGGGAAATTCATGTAAAGTTCATCTCCTAAGGACGTATTGCCCCTTTCGAGTTTCGAATCCACAACTTTTCAGTTGCAACCCCAACAGAATAGTCCAACAATAGACCACCTCCACCAGCATCATCATCATCATCATCATCATGATCATCATGATCATCATGATCATGATCATGATCATCATGATCATGATCATCATCATCATCATCATCATCATCATCATCATCATCATCATCATCATCATTAATGTTGAAAAGTAGGAAATTAATCATATTGACATTATTGTTATGGAGACTATAACATTGTTATTATTGGGCTGTGTTGAAGGCCTTGTTTCCAGAAATTTACAAAATTGCTCAACATTGTCATAAATGCCCCCTTTTTTTTGGTTTGCTTCTTTCTTTTCAGCAATCCTGAAGCATGAACTCATTGGGCAAAGGGGCATCACTCTCATCCATAAAGCAGTGACCAGTTACCCCAGTGAGGCGAGACTGGCAGTCGTAGCCCTTTTGGCTATTGGTCACATTCTGCCATTAGGTAAGTGGTTGGTCTACTGACTATTGGACTACTGTTACACCTTTGCTCCTCCTTACTGCTGTCTTTCTGCCACACCCCTGATCTTTTGGTAGGAAAGATCTACACCTAGCCTTCTCGGACAAGGGC
>NW_004797670.1:493383-494910 GCF_000002075.1 Aplysia californica
TATGTGTGTGTATGAATGTGTATGTGTGTGTTGGTGTGTGTGTGTGTGTGTGTGTGTGTGTGTGTGTGTATGTGTGTGTGTGTTTGTGTTTTGGAGGGGAATGGTGATGGATGAAGGGATGTTTTATAGGGTTGGGGGGAGATGATTTTTATTTTTGAGTAGGGCGAATGGCTATAGAAAAAGGGGATGAAGGGAGAGGAGGAGAGATCAGCCTGGATGTCACTTTAATGTCCCGTTTCAGAGTGGCCGCCATTTTTGCTGTCTATTTCATTTTTCCGGCGAAACTTGCTGTAAAAATGTCGGTGGTTGGAGGATATCATAGATAGGTCTTCCTACTTCCCTTTCCATCTTGGCCCTCTCTGGTGTACTTTTTCCCTCAACTAAGTGACTGCTGTTAAGTCCATATAGATCTGCTTCTCCCTACTCAAATAAAGAAACAGAAAAGGGAAATAAAATACACACGGTACACTACAGAGTTTGCGAGTTCAACGCTATGGGATGTCTGTCAGTGACATTAGGCAGAGTAGATACAGATGCTCTATTTTTGTGGAGATTTTGGCTTATGCTGTCATATCCCCTTGAATTTGTTGCTCCATTAGCTTACGCACATCATGCTGAACCATAATGTGAATTGCCTTGGTTTGAATACCGGACAAGGCTTTCTTAAATGTTTTAAGGTCAACTTAGTTCTGTCCTACTGAATTTGGAAGGACCAAGTATTCTTAAACAGGTTGTTGCCTAGACATATCAATTCAAAATTGATTCCGACCCTTTGAAGTTGGTTAGTCTATTCAACGGTTCTTATTATACGGAAGGGGCGATTTCACATGTGTATGCAGCCTAATTCCTTTCCAGAATTTCAGCTGACCTACCCTTCACATATAGCCTGTATAACTCTAAGTGTGGATCACGGGGCACAGTGAATCAAATTAAATTATGAAAAATGTGAATAAAGTTTAAGGTGAGGTCAGCTTCCTTTTGGACTGCATCATTGTCCTCCATCTTGTAAAGCAACAAATTTTAACTTGTTTACAATAAAACGAACATCAAAAGGAGTCGAAATGGATGACAGACGCGGTAAACATACATGTTAATCTTTGATCTCAAGGTGGATTAACTGGGATTGTGCAGATCCTTGTTTTGACTATGAACAACTGTACTGTGCCAAACAGTTTTGTTCTGAATGAAGCAAACTTTAATTTCAGCGTTACTCCCTCAAAATCATGAATACATTCTTTTCAGTTTTTGTAGATCAAAGCTGAAAGTTTCAGTCTTATAATGTCTTAGTTTTTGTAGGACTGACAATTGATGACGCAAATGTTTGAAATGTTCCTCTTGGTTTGCATAGTAAATCAATTATTTTGTTTATTAGAGAGCTGTAAAGGTTATGACATACCTAAGAATGCCCTAGAAACCTTTATCCTATACATTTTTAAAATGATTATGACATTTAATACTTTGTTGGTTTTGGCATTGTTTCAAAAAGACAGGAAAGGGGTGGGAGTGAGGGGAAGGGATGAGGGTGGG
>NW_004797670.1:496399-500162 GCF_000002075.1 Aplysia californica
AGAGAGAGAGAGAGAGAGAAAGAGAGAGAGAGACCGACAGAGACAGACACAGAGAGTGAGAGAGAGATAGAAAGAGAAGGAGAGAGATAGGTGAAGTTGCATATTATTATGATTGGTGTGCGCATATGTGTGTGTCTGTGTGTGTGTCTGTGTGTGTATGTGTGAATATATAAGAGTCTGTGTGTATGTGTATGATTGTGTTTTTGTAAGTGTGTTTTTGTATCTGTGAGTATGTGTGCACACGTTCTAGAAGTGCCCTTCTCTGTTGTAAAGCACCCTGACGAGTTTCACAATTTGAGACCAATAAAGTTAGTCATCGTCACTGTCTTTTAAGTTCTGTTTTATAAATAGAAATGTGCTCATGTATTATGTTTCAAGTTTCAAAAATACAGTTAAAATTGTCCAAGAGGGCCTTTCATAGATGAGAAGAAAAGTTGTTGTCTTTCATTGGTACACGACTTTAATAATGTCATTTAGATATTTGTGTGGTCTAGAGAAAGGTCCCAATTGTCGGCAAAGCTATTTTTTGAGCATACGGATGAAAAGACCAAAAAAGTTGTAGGCTTACCTTGTAAAAATTTGGTTTCATCAGAAAAAACGCGTTTAACTATTTCTTAATTGACTCATTGAAAGGATTTTTATAATACTTTGAGTCTAATTTTTTTCTAATTAATTATTTTTTGCTATATACTGTATTTCACCAAAGGTTAAACATGTGCTAGAAATTGGGCTTTTCTCCAAACTGTTTTTACTATCTTTGTTACAAAATGTGGCATATCTCTAAAACCACTCAAGATAATTATCTTAAAAATTTTTAAATCAATGTGTTCAGCATTTAGTTGGCTATTATGCCCTTATTTCAATACAACATTTCTGAAAAGTGGGATATTTATCCACCCACACACACACGCGCACACACACACACACACACACACACACACACACACACACACACACACATAATTATGATGAAAAAGAAGGGGGATTGGAGTGGGAAGTGGCCGTTTGTATTGGCGATTGTCTTGGATTATATTATAAGAGGATGTAAGAGAAGATTCGACTAAATCATTGTAGGCCTATTCTATTCCGTCTTTTTATGGTGCCTTTGCATGAGAAGATTTCCCAGCTCTTTTTAGCTATGAGTGGGTTATTGGAGAATGTTATCAGTAAGTCAGTTACTTACATTAAAAAAACAACCCGTGTCTGTGCTGTCCTGGTTCATTTCGCTGCCGTACATTGGAGACCCAGGTTCGAAACCCGATTTGGGAGAAGGTATTTGTTTTAAATTTGTTTTTTTTCGTTTTTTTTCGGGGGAGGCGGAGGGAGGAGAGATCAGCCTGAATGTCATGATAATGTCCCATTTCAGAGTGGCCGCTAGCTATTTCATTTTTCCGGCAAAACTTGCTGCAAAAATGTCTGTGGTTGGAGGATATAATCTTTCTACTTGTATATGGTATCTCGGTTTTTCAGCTGGGATGTTGTATCCCTTTCAGCCCTGGCTAGGCCTGACAGGCAGTATCGGAAGGCCATCTCCTAAAATATCTAGGCACTAATTTGTATTGATCAGGGCGTAAAATACTTACTTTACAATAACAATTTTGTTTGTTATGCTTCTTCCCAACAAAATGAATGCTCTTTTGTCGATCTTATTTCCTCTAGCCACATCCTTTCGATGGGTAGGGTCAACGTAAAACTATTACCAAAACGAAAAAAAAATCGTTTTATATCTATTATATATTTGCAACTTGGAAACATGTGTCACTTTTCCCATAAAACTATGACAGCTACAGAGTTGAAAGTTGGCAAGTACCTGCAAAAAGATAGATAGGTCCCCATACGGAGCCCGATTTTCGATTTATTCATTTCCGGAATTTAGAAAAATATATTTGACAAAAATTTCCCGTCCTTCTTTGGCCTTAGCTTTGTGATTATTCTACTGAGAAACGAAACAAATCTGTGCAGCTCTCCAGCACAACGGAAGTTCATTGCCGCTCTTTATTGTTCGTCTAAAAACACGATTCAAGAGACGGGATGAGTAATTTTCGAGACTCACCTATAGTACGTGGAGACGTGATCCTGTGTATGCATCCAGAGAGTTGTTTTTAATATAGGGCCCAAAAAGAAAAACTGTATTATTACTGGATGAAGATTTCTTTAAAAATATAAAAAATTGTTAGGTCGCTAGCCTGAAGTGCCATGCTAAGTTTCGTGGGCTTAAGTAAATTTACTAGAATTTTGTTTAAGCTGTCAGAGGAAAGGGAACAAGTTATAAACACTGCCTCTGTGATTTTGAAGACGTCGGTGTGTTCCTTTTACAGTGTAGAAGCCCTTTCGTGGATTACTATTTTCTTAGTTCTTTTTGTGATGGTGTAAGGCGAAATCTTTTTTTTTTTTTTATTGTTAAGGGCTATACAGCATTACACTAAAGCAATATAGATCAAGAGAGGAGTTACTCAAGGCAGACCTAATCTAACGCAATATAGATCTAGAAGCCAGGGGTGACTGTGAAAGGCTAGTCAGCAATGTAGATGAAGATGTCAAATGCCTCCATCGCGTAGACCAGTAGGAGCAGTGACGTTGACCCCGAGCAAAGCCTGGTCCTCAGCTAGTAATAAATATTCACTTTGCAGTCATACAGCCGGCAGTCCAAAACACCCCATCTGGTCACCCAGCCATGAGAGTGACCCCAACGGACTTATCGGGTCTATCGCAGAAGTGCATCAATTATAAAGTGATAGGAACGGATAATTTTCATTGTCGCATTGCTGCGGCAAGTGACCGGAAATAATGGTGTCTCTGCATTACAAATGAGTTCAGTTCATTCTACGAGTACATGCACATTATGGAAGCGGCTGTTTGAAGGTCACCACTTCTACATTGTACTTCTTTTCTTTTCCATTGTTTAACAGTGGGCCTATACTATAGTTATATTTAACTATACGGCATTTCCGTCTCTCATTTCCTAGCATTAAATGGTCACCCCCCCACCCCCCTTGTATTCTGATTTGGTGTCAAGTATTGGTAAGTCAAGTGTAAAATGTGTTAATTTTTAATTGTTCAAGCCTACATATTTTTTGGGGGGTAAGTGTTTTACTGCGCTTGCAACAGCTTAAGGTCATATGAGCGCGCGGGGCACAGCTTATATTTTCAGTTGGTAGGAAATTTTAAATTTTGCCCTGGTGGCGGTCGAAGCCTACTCTTATCGATTTTAGACCACCAAGGGATCTTTAAAGTGCGCAACTTGCACACGGGCCATCCGAGAATTTTCGCTGTTGTCCAAGAAGGCTAGGTGTAGACCTTTCCTACCAGAATTTCAGGGGTGTTGCTGAAAGATAGCTGTAAGAAGGAGCCAAGGAGTAGCAGTAGAAAGACTGCAGAAAGAGTCAGGAGCACAGAGGAAGAGGCAAAGGAGGTGAGGGAGTGGGGCAGAAAATGGATTCGAAAGCAGACGACAGATTATTGCTTGACAGCAGAAAAGGAGGTGAAAGGAGACGATTTTAGAGAAGAAAGTGTTTTGGTCACTACCCGGACTCGAACAGGAGACCTTTGAGTGAGAGGCAAAAACGTTAACCTCTAGGCAATGAGAGCCCCCAATAGATACTCAACTTATTTTGTAGGGTGAGGGTTGTACAATATCCCGTGAGGATTGTAATCGTTGTCATTGTTGTTGTAGCGGATGACAATCTTGTCCACCTGTAATGTTGGAAAGGGCTGCCTACTTAAATGATATCATTTCAGACTCTGGGATGGATCCTGAAGAGGG
>NW_004797670.1:500701-501382 GCF_000002075.1 Aplysia californica
GTGTGTGTGTGTGTGTGTGTGTGTGTATATGTGTGTGTTGTGTGTGTGTGTTCGCGTGTGTGTATGTGTGTGTGAGTACGTGGGTAATGAGTGTGTGTATGTGTATGTGTGTACTGTAAAAAGGGCCTTTGCACTCAACATATGTACAATGTAAAATTTCCGTGTGTCAGATTTTTGACTCAATCAGATTGGGCTCATTCAAGAAATGTATACCTTTTTCTCAGGATCAGCTTTCAGCCAGAGATGTCCCTCCGATGGGACCATATTATCCCTTAGCTGTTGGATCTGGTCGATTATTAACTCTTCCATGAGCCCAGATCTGTACAATCCTGGAGTTATATTAAATTAACAATGTTTGTCAAAAGAAGGAATTTCACGCCCCCATCACCATATTTCTTCTTGGGCTTCGACTCTGCCTGTTAATTCCAACCAAGGAACAGAATTATGCTTTTCCATCAGAAAGACTGTTATATATTCATGACAAAATGTAGAATTTCTCCCTATATGGGAATCGAACTCGGGTGAAGGAAAAAAAGCCTTCACGCTACTCCTCAGATGTCTACATGAAATAATAATCAAATAATAATAATAATTGTGAGGCATTATGGAGAAATCAGGCGCTTGTCATAATGATGCAATCCAAGAAATTGGCACTTTTTTGGAGCCGATGAGCAATTTTTT
>NW_004797670.1:502785-504561 GCF_000002075.1 Aplysia californica
ATAACCACGTACGTCCTCCCAGGGTTTTCCGCCCGCCGCCAGGACCAGGCGTGGGATCTCCCCCTCTGGCACGAGCGTCGAAGAAATACAGCTTGATCTTCCCTCCCATCTTTGTCCTTGAGGTGAACAGTCTTTAAAAAAAATAAAATATATTTTGCTGGGGATGGGTTGGGTGGAAAGGGGGCGGGTGGGAGGTTCGAATGGTGTTGTGATTAGGTCAGGGATTCGTTTGCTAGCCTTTGTGTACTCACGCAAATAAACGGACAAGTATTTGTGCACCCCATACATATAAAGCGGATCCTGCTTTTCTCGAGCAAATGTCTGAGAACGTCATTCAGGATAACATGAACAGACAGAGTCGAGGGAGTGTTTAGGAGAACAAGACAGAGGCTATTGGGAGATGAAGTAGAAGAAGGCGGTGGCAATGGAGTGGGTATAATCTCAAGAAGTCAGGCCACTGCATAACAAAAACAATTTAATGTTGGATTGGAATTCACAGGTTAAGAGATCAAGGAAAAAAAACCCAAACAAATAGAACATGTAGAAAAGCCACATAGAATGGTATACGAATAGGAATACGTGGAATGATACCAGCCCAGGATAGGGAATTGTGTTACGACGAGGTGGAATCAGGCGCTCGTCAATTTTGGGCATATTGTGGAGTTATTGGTATCATCTTAAAGCCTGTTCATCTGTCTCTTGCTTTTTGATAAGTAAATAAGCCATCTATGTTTAATAGACGTGGGGATATTTTGGATTGAAGGAGGAGAGGGGTCACCTTGTTTCGGAGGTAAAATTAGCTCGAAAACGGCCGCCAAAGTTTGGTGACTTCCAAAAATGGAGAGCCCATGGAAACTGTAAATTTACATTATTAATACCTTGACAATCACTAAAGACAGTGAAAACACAATAGAAACAACAGAAATGTGGTTTCTTAGGAGACTGCAGAAAATATCGTGGAATTAAAAGAAATCAAATGAGGAAGTGCTTGATGAAGCCCACGTTGGACGCTCACTGTTTAAAAAAAAACAATCAGGAAACAACAAATGCAGTTTTTGGGATACCTGCATAGACATAAGTCTTGAACATCTAGCTCTCACTGGCAAAATTGATGAAGACAAACGAGACAGGGGTAGACCCAAAGAAACCAACCTACTTAAGAAACCTAAACAAAATAATTGGTAACGAGGAAAGATCAGGGAAACGTAGCCTTCTTAAGAGCATCCGAGCAAAAGAATGAATGGAGAACCATGATCGCTGATGTTTGCCGCAGATCTGGCACTGGATAAATAAAGTAGCTCAAGATTTAATAAATGTTTTTCGGTAAAATCCAAAGTTTGTTTTGGTTTATAAATAAACATAAAAGGTGAAGAGCCAAAAACCAAAAATTCGATAAACATAGCCAAGCAGGAAGAAAAAAAGCTGTTTTCTTTGATTTCGTTATTTTGACGAGCGCATGGCTATACCTCAATGCTTGACAGTTTGTGGGAAAAGTGTTTCGTCGGGGCCCAAAAAAAAAAAGCCAATAGCGATGATTTTACGTGCAAAGCACGACTCATACACAAGCAAGTGTGCTGAGAAGCACATAATATAGCGACATACGTATGTAGATATTCATATAAACAAGAAAATGAATAGTTGCGTTCGTTTTTAATATAACAAACATCTTTTCATAAAATGCGTGAATACATTCACACACGCATACACACAAAGCCCGCCGAACACACGTTTATGGGCACCCATATGAATATATAATTGACAAATTCTAAGGATTTT
>NW_004797670.1:505135-506522 GCF_000002075.1 Aplysia californica
ATATTTAAAAATATTTTTCCATTTTTTGTTTGTTTGGTCGTTTTCTATTTTTTTTTTTCGTTTTTCATGTTTCACCTCCCAACCCAGACTCTCATGATTATGAGCCAGGTGGCATAACATTATAGTCTTGTAGGTGGTCTTTTTTATTTTTTGGTTTTGTTGTATTTTATATATACATTTCCATATGTCATTCGGTAGCCTGTCTTGAACAGTTGTCTTTTATGTTTGTATTTATTTTTTGAGGTCGTTCCAAAAATTGACAAATTAAACTACCTTTATTATTATTACCTCGGCTACGAAATATAAGACAAAACTGGTATAATACTCTTGTAGGTTCACAACTCTATATTGACTGAAGATGTTATGCTTGTACCACCCTGACCGTAGTCGCAAACACACAAGAACTCCCTCAAAAATATACATACAAACAAATATCAAACTATATACTCACCAAAATGAAAACAATAAAATTATTTTTTTTTAATGTATACCTGCATGTGTTTTTACGGTCCTGTACAGCCAACGAAAATTTCCCTCTGGGATAATAAAGTACTATCTTATCTTATCTTATCTTATCTTATCTTATGTAACCAAATAGCCGAAATCCTTCAGAATCTGTCTTTCTTCTTTTTTTTATTTTTTTTTACACTTTTCTCTTTTTACACTGACACTTCCTTGGTTCCTGGACTAGCGTCAATGCGAAGGGCCGCGCGATGATTCTTGCTATTTTATAGCACCCAGGACCGAGAATTACAGCTGGGAAAAAGGGGAGCTAGAAAAAAATATATGCCGGATCATAATGACAGTGCAGAATTTCCAACTTTATATAATTTTTGACCTCGGTAGACGAAAGGCTTGTTTCTGACACAAAAAGCAATGTGGGCCAGAGAACGGATGGCGGGTGCTCTGATGTGGTTTGCTCCTTCTTTCCTACCTAACATCTATCGTCCTGATCTCTCCTTTTTTGTGTTTGTTACTCTCTTGTAACACCTCTAATCTTTGGCACTTATATGACTTTATTGTGTTGCAAGTGCCGTAAAACGCTTACTAAAACTAAACAGAGAACGGATTCCACGGTTCGTGTGTACTGGTGCGCGTAAAAAAATGTGTTTTGACGCGGTGGAATCAGGTGCTCGTCAATTTTTTGGCATATTCTGGAATGTCTGGATCCAACGACTTGGGTGTACAGCTCGTAATGTTGCACGTCAATAAAAGATGTTCTGTGGTATTTTTTTTTCCATTACTTCAAAAATTAATTTCTTTTGACAATGTGAATCTGTAGGTCTGCTTGTTCTTTTATTCTTTTTTTTGGTCTTCTTTCTTTGATAAATACCAGTGCTTGATTTGCAGATTTAAGTATGTTCGGTCAACATAGTGGCTTGAGTTC
>NW_004797670.1:508608-511108 GCF_000002075.1 Aplysia californica
GAGAGAGAGAGAGAGAGAGAGAGAGAAGGCTGAAGCAAGTTACCGGGATGATTTGGCAGCATTTTTTGTTCTCAAATCAAAAAGGAAATCCAGAAAGATTATCATCTGGGCAAAAGAATGGTTACTAAAAAGAATAAATCTATACACACAATTAACATTCTAGAGGAATTATGAGCCTACCCAACGGGCTTTAATAACTTGTTCACACCTCTATATTCTACATCTGATCTGACCCATGATTGAGCAACAATCAACAGGGAAGGGAGAAGCAATTTCTCCACTTAAAGACTGACAGCAACCTTTTATTGTTGCTGTTGTTGTTATTTTTTGCTGCAGGAGCAACCTATCAAGACCTCAAATTCACATCTAGAATTTCTGCACCATTGCTCAGTCGAAAAATTCCACAAGCATGCTCAACTATTTATGGCACACAAAATATTAACTTCGTAATCCGGCATTAAATTGTGTTCTCTTCGAGAATTTGTGTTGCAGATCACGAAAATCTTATTATTTTTTTTATTTGGCCAATGTTTAGGGAACTTTTAGAATGAATTTTAACTTCCCCGCTTTGACAACATTTATAAAAGGTACTCTCTCGTCGTCATGCCTTCAGTTCACGGGCCGGAAAATTTCTGGCTTCGACAGATATCAGGTGGCTGGACTGAGAACCCTTCGATATCGAAAGGATTGTTCGTTTCCACGCTCAGTTCTACCGGGAAGTTGACATGATCTCTGCCATTCTTTCGATATCCTACAGTTTGTCGATCATGGAAATGCACGTGTAAAGGGGCCTTAACCAGCAACAGACCAAAAACAACGTTGCCGTACATTTCAAACCATTATAAACAGATCAGCAACAAACATTTTTGTATTTCAAAGTATCCGTTTCTTTTGTTTTGGCAAGTGCTTTACGGCGCTCGCAACTGCATAAGATCATATGAGCGCGCGGGAGTCACCAAACATTTTCAGTAGGTAGGAATCTTTGAATTTTGCCCGTGTAGTGGTCGTAGCCTACTCTTATCGAGTTTAGACCACTAAGGGATCTTTAACGTGCGCAACTTGCACACGGGCCCTCCGAGATTTTTTGCTCTTTTCCGAGAAGGCTACGTGGAGATTTTTCCTACCAGAAGATCAGGGGTGTGGCCGAAAGACAGCAGTAAGAAGGAGCCAAGGAGTAGCAGTAGAACGGCTGCAGAAAGAGTCATGAGTCCAGAGTAGGGGGCAAAGGAGGTGAGGGGGTGGGGGCAGAAAGAGGAGACGAAAGCAGACTACAGAACATTACTAGAGAGCAGGAATAGAGATGAAAGGAGACAATTTTAGAGAAGATTTTTTTTCGGTCGCTACCCGGATTTGAACCCGGGACCTTTGAATGAGAGGCCAACACCTTAACCTCTAGGTAACGAGAGCCCCCTCACAAAAAGATAAAGAAATTGAAATATCTGAATGTTTAACAAAGCCTATTTCTGAGAATTTCCAAAAAGTCTTCTTCAGGCATTGTCTAATGAACAAAAACCGCGTCTTTAAAGAGTTAACTCACTGAAATTTGCTTGCTTATTAAACAAAGCAAACAGTGTTTGAATAATCCCAATCAATCAAACCTTTTGTTGGCCCCCTGACACTTAATCATTCACAATAGCTCTTTAACATTGAAACAATTGATTGCATACAGAAAAAAAACGTTGTGTATTCACCTCATTTCTTTTTCTGTCTCCACTTTCTTTCGTCAGAAAATAATTGTCAAGAAACTCACGGTAAAATAAACGTAGATGCATTGCGGCAAACAACGTAGAGATATTTATTTAGGCAAAAATGTGGGCTTAGTGATCAACATTTTCCGACAATTTTATTTGTTAACTTTATTGTCGTACACGGAAAATGCAAACTTGCCAAATGCTCCTGTTTGCGCTAGTTCAACTGAATTGTGCAAATTGAGGTAAAAAGTAAATTGCCATCTTTAAATGCTTCGATAACGTTCCTATCATTGTCTGTAGCTTGAGGTCATACGTAAAGCAAGTTTGAAAGGTATAGTTTGCAGTAATGAAAAACAGATTAACAAATAACACATATCGACATCGCTGGTGAAAGTAAGCCACTTTAGTCCAACATATTATTAGAATTTTCAATTTTTACACGCTTCCTAAAACTTTGTCAAAGTTGCACCTTTCAACATCACAAAAATGCAGTTTAATACTTTTGTAAAGGCTTACCGTTCTTTAGAAATTGCTTTTCATGATTAAAAAAAACGTACATCCTTTTTGCCCAAAATCAGCGCCTTTCAATAAAATCTGAACAGAAACGTGTTTTTAAGTGGATAGTGTTAACCTCGAAAATATCGATAAATATTGGCCACAAGGGGGAAAAATATTGCTTTATTCGAATTCTTAAATTTGACTAGCGCCTGATTTCCCCATGATGCCAAACTTTTGGGTTTGTCTCCTCAATAAGTTTCTGTTATGTAAAATATAAATACGTGCTGTAATTTTTATTTTTAGATAAAAAA
>NW_004797670.1:516108-528479 GCF_000002075.1 Aplysia californica
GGGTGACTTTGTCCCAGCCTGTGGCACACAACGATGAGGGAAATAGTTCAACTTGAGTTTAAAATGTGAATAACTGTCCTTTAAGGCATTTACATATTTTTAAAAAAAATCAACATAATTTTTAATACATCATCCAATAAAAAGTTTTAGCTCAACAAAATGAGCCCCAAATCGATGATAAAAGTTGAAGAAAATCAGTTTGCAGCTTATCACAGGGTGGAGGTCTTGAAAGAGAAAGTAAGTAATAGAAACATATATCCAAGATAGGAGATTCATAATATCAGCGGAAGTAACTCATAATATCAGTGGAAGTAACTCATTAAATGGTCAACTTTTTCAGTCTCAATAGGGCAAAGTCAGCCCTTGAGGCAAAGTCACCCTGGTTGACCGGTACGCAATCTTCAAGTAGTCAACACCTCTTAGATATTATGTCTTGTAATTTCGAGTTTTTTTTTTGGTCGGCATCAGCTATTTCGTTGATGTCACATTTGAGCGTGCTAGGTCACATTTGAAAGAGAAAAGGTGTTCTATTTGAAGTTGCTGTGCACACAGTTGGTCTTGCAGGTTACGTCTTAGTACTGAAAAAAGTAGTAACATTTGAACTCTCCATTTCACAAATATTCTAAATATTTGGGGACCATGGGAGATGTCACACAGCAATTATAAGCCTCATTTGCCAAGCAAAAGCAACCTTCCACAAAATGAAACAGATACTCGCAAACATCAATCTGTCACTGGAAACAAGAAAAAGAGTACTGATAAGTTACATCAAGCCAACCCTACTATACGGATGCGAAGCATGGACCATCAATAGACAGCTGGAAAGAACAGTGAAGGCGACAGAGTTGTGGTTCATACGCCGCATGCTGCGTATCCCATAGACAGCTAGAAAAAACAAATGAAGAAATCTTGGTTGAAGCAAATCGATGGAAAGGTAGGCAGAGGCAGACAGAGGGAAAAGATACTGGACAAGTTGACGACATGGCTAGGAGCAGCAAGAACAACAGACACCATTACTGCAACGCAAGACAGAGTGAAGTGGAGGTCCATGATCGCCCACGCCAGTCGACAAGGCACCAGATGATGATGATGTCACAAGAATTCACCAATGTTAGATTTGCTCTAGCTTTGTCACATTTGAACTCGATATGTTCACATTTGAAGAAGAAATACTATAACATGCAATTACATTTCTGTTTACATATGGCCCGAGTATTTTACCTTGAACATAGCTGAATCAAGACAAAATTGTCAAGAAGCAAGCAACTAAAGCAGTTCAGTTCCGTTGCGGACAACCAAGCAAAAACACATTCATCGACACATTGTCCCTCTGAGACAAATTGATAACGATGTCCAAATACTCATGACATATAATACATATTATATATATATATATATATATATATATATATATATATATATATATATATATATATATATATAATATATATATATAAAAGCATCAACGTCACAAAATTGCTCCAATGTTAGATTTGCTCTTGCTACTACTCCATTTAAAATAAATAAGTTTCCCTCCTTTATAAAACAAAAACCATAAGGCCTAGATTGAGGGAATTTGGCACAACATACCATGAAACCTTTTATATCTGCTTTATATAACATAGCATCCACCGTTGTGAATGCACTTCTGCATACGCTGTAGCCAAACATAAAACGCAATGACGTACGTGCATTTATCCAGGCACATAATTGCCTCTTTTGTTGTTTGAATGATGTCCTCCTCTGACTGAAATCGGAGCTCACGAAGGTGTTCTTTCATTCTTTTGAACAGGTGGAAATCACACAGGGCCAGGTCAAGAGAAGATGGCGGATGTTCCAGCAATTCCCATTCATAGCCAGCCAAAACGTTGGTCACCACCTGGGCTTTGTGAACTGGCGCATTGTCGTGATGGAACACAACTCCTGATTCTAACAGCCCAGGTCACTTTATTTTTGAATGGCAGGTCTGAGTTTTTCTTGCAATATCATCTGTAGTATTGGGCTTTGATTGTAGTATCTGTAGGAACAGGACAACACAAAATCGCACCTTTCATGTAAGAAAAGAACATGTGCACGACCTTGACAACCACTCGTTTGCGGCCCGCTTTCTCTGGACGTGGTTCATCAATGTCTCTCCATTCGGCAGACTGACGTTTTGTCTCAGTGTCCCATGAATAAACCCAAGTTTCATCAGCAGTGATGATTCCATCCAGGAATGTATTGTGCTCAGTTCGAAATGTCTGTTTGAAATTGAGAGAGTCAGCAAATGAGTGTCCCATTTTGGAAAAAAAAATTCTTATTGATTTTATTTGGGAGAATTCTAAATACTGAGGTGCTGGACATTGATGTTTCATTTCCAGTCTCTTCACAAGTTTTTCTCCAGTCATCATTCAGTGAAGTGAGCACTATAGAGATTTTGGCATCACCACATGCAGTGACTCTCCGACCAGGACGATTTTGATCTTCCATCAGCTCTACCCTCTGCAAACAGCTTTTACCCACTTCCTAACGGTCTGAACAGAAAGTGCATTTGCTCCCAAGACTCCGAAAAGATCGCTGGGAATCTGAGGAGTTGTCTTACCTAACAAAACGGAAAAGTGACACAAATGTCATATCTTGAAATTAATGTGTGTTTCACTGTTGAATCCTCCACTTTGACGGTCATTCTACTCCAGGTACCAAGAAAGTCTTGTGCCATTCTGCACTCGTGCAACAAAGCGCCTTCAATTTTTTATCGGACTTCCCTAAAACTAAAATGGTGTGAAGTGTAACAAGTTTGGCATGGCTACCTCGGATACTCTAGGTTTTATGAGATGTCCTATTTATGAAATTGACCTGTCACATTTCAACTGGCTATGCTCCAATTCGAAGTGGAAAGACTATATTCATATATATATAAACTCGCCCAAAAAAGTCAAGGAACAGCTTGTGTTTTCACCTGTCAAATTTAAATTTCAATATCTCACAAACCCGTTAAGATCAGTCAACCAAACTTGGCACACGCACTGTCGACAAGACACAGTTTGCCTGTACAGCAAATTTGCCCGCACCAGCTTCACAGTGATGGCGCAGAGCATTCTGAAACACAGTCGAAAATCATGAAAAATGGGCTAAATTTCTCTGCTTCAGCAACATTGGCATAGGGACTGTTAGCTAAAATTAAGTTTGGCACGTGCTAAACAGATGTCTTAGCTGTGATTATTGCTCCTTTACAACCCTTTATAAGGCAGCGATTTTCAGCCACGTTTCATTACAACACAATGGTCCAACGACGCTCGCTGCCTGACGTCGACATAGGACGAGTCCTTGCCTGGCTCCAAGATGGCTCCACGTTCCCAATTGTTGCACATTGACTTGGGGTGTCCCCATCAGTCATATGGAGGCTGCAAGAACGATGACTAGCGACCAGAAGCGTCCAGGACAGGCCTCAACCAGGGTGCCATGTTTGACCAACGACAGCATCGACCGGTTCATCGTCAGACAGGCCGTAACGTCACGAACCACTACTGACAACGGCACCAGGGACCAAATACGGGTGACAGCCAATGTCCACGAGAGCGAGGAGACGTAAGGAACTGTATCCGCAGAGCCAAGTTCGATTCTTGTGACCCTGCCAGGCGCCAAAGGCACACGCTGCCCCACATAGCAGCTGGTCGGGCGTGGTCTGCTCGCCATTCACAGTGGACACAATGTCAGTGGGATCAGGTAGTCTTCTCGGACGAATCCAGATTCAACCTGCTACACCCAGACAGGCGAGCCCACGTCTGGAGGCGCCGAGGAGAGCTGTTCCACCCTGAGTGCATCCAGCAGGTGGCGCCCTAGGTGGAGGGCCTGTTCTGGTGTGGGGATTCTTCTCAGCTCACCACAAGACCCCCTGCACCATATACAGGGCAATTTGACCGTAAGGAAATCCTGCGTCCCCCTTGCTGTTTCTCTCCTGCAACAGATATGACCCCAGGCTGTACTGCATGACGACAACGCCACGCCACACTTTGGGGACATCCTGCAGCAGCGAGCTGTCACCCGCATGAACTGACCAGCTTGTAGTCCGGATTTGAACCCAATAGAGAACATTTGGGATCCCATTGACCGGTGGATAAGAGACAACCACCCTCCTGCACAAAACCTTAAGCAACTCTTGGCTACCTCGTCCAGGAGGGGCAGAACCTACGGCAACAAGTCTTCCAAAGGCATGTCCTGTCCATACGTCGACGCTGTGCCGAGTGTTTGGTCAAACGGGGTGGCTACACCAACTATTGACCATGTTCATGAAGAACTATGGCTGTTCAGACTTTTGAAATCGGACCAGTGTGACTTAAACTCATTTTACATGAACTTCTCGTTTTTGTTGAAATCTGAAATTGTACACACTTAATCTAAAGAGTCAAAAGCAACTTTTTGGATAAAATGAATAAATTTGGTTAAACTGTTCATCAGTTATCTTTCTTTGAATTTTTGTTCTTTGACTTTTTTGTGCGAGTTTATATATACATATACATATATATATATATATATATATATATATATATATATATATATATATATATATATATATATATATGTGTGTGTGTATGTGTGTGTGTGTGTGTGTGTGTGTGTGTGTGTGTGTGTGTCTATGTGTGATAATGCACGTATTTTTTAATAGCATTTTGACGCATCCTGCAAGACCAAATGCGTATATAGCAAATTTAGATAGAACACAATTTCTTTTTCAAACATGACTTTGCGCCCCAGAAGCTGACACCAATAGATGTTGGTTAGTTACGTTAACTGGGAAGAAAGAAAATATGCCGATGGTTTACTCCCAAAAGTCCGAATTTCCGAGACATAATTCTCTAAGTGGTTAGAACTACATACACTTGCAAACTTCGTATTTGTAATGGAAAAACCATACACCTGTACAAGTACCTACAATATGTGGGGCGTTGTGGTTAAATGAGACGCTCGTCAAAGTAACGAGTTCGAAGAAAACGGCATTTTTGTCTGCCGGATTGGCAACTTTTTATAGAATTATTGTTTTTAAATTTCGGCTTTGCATCTTTAATGTCAATATAAAAACATTTTACTGTGTGAAAATTACCGAAAGAACATTGCTTAAAGGCAGAGAAAACTGAAATTTTCCAGTTTCAATGACTCTCAAGCTGAGGAATTCATCCAACTTTGGCGGGCATTGTTTCGTTAATTTTCCCTCTGAGACCAGACGACTTCCACCTCTCCCAATTGCAAATAGCTCGACGTCTACTCCATATAGATGGCATTTTTGTTTTGTTCAAAGCACGGCAAATAAACAGGCTTCAAGATGATACCAATAACTCCATATGCCTAAAAATATTGTGGAACGCCTGATCCCACACGTCCTGACACATGATTGTAAAAGGAACTCCGGAGCGAGATGCTCAAGTAAGAAAGCCTCGTGGTGATAAAGAAACAATAAAAGGTGTCTGACGACATGAGAGCTGTTGTCCAATGTTTTGTTGACAAGCACACGGACTTTACAGTTGGCATGACAAACAGCGCACTCAGAGTCTGCCTTCCTCGCCCCCCCACCCCCTCACCGTCCCCACAAGAAAAGGGAGAAAATCCCACT
The DNA here is from genome assembly GCF_000002075.1 of Aplysia californica. Taxonomy (NCBI): domain Eukaryota; kingdom Metazoa; phylum Mollusca; class Gastropoda; order Aplysiida; family Aplysiidae; genus Aplysia; species Aplysia californica. The sequence goes on from NW_004797670.1 coordinate 521,696, forward strand.
TGTCAACCGATCAGCTCAATTCTTGACCGGTTTCTAGATACCATTACACAGTAAAAAGACGCACTCTCAATGAAATTTCACCTCACCAAGGATCTGAGCCATACATATTCATAAATTCTATGGCACATTGCCATACATCATGCACAAGTTGGTGCGGTCATCTACATTGGTGAAGCAGGCATAAACCTGAGGATGAAAAGAACCAGTGGACAATCCCGCTGAAGGATTTAAGCGGTGCTTATCGTTCAAGGCAAATGGGCACAAATTTAAAGGGCCATTGAAGTTAGTAATATTGTGGACCTCATTAGTAAATGACTCTCTCAAGCAGCAATTACAGGTAATCGCTTCGCAGCTTTTATTCATATTGTGTGAAGTCCATATTCTTCGGTTGACATAATTTTCGTCATATATAATGAGCCTGATATAGTATAAAATTGGCTCTTCAAATGAGAACATTGCAAGTTCAAATGTGACATAGCAAAAGCAAATCTAACATTTGCGAAGTATTGTAATATTGAACTGTCAAATGTGACCATAGCAATTTCTAATAGAATACAATTTCTTTTTCAGATGTAGCTTTGCACGCTAAAATGTGATATCAATAAAAAAGTAAGTTATTTTATATCTGTGAAGAAAGGAAAAATGTCAGTGGTGTACTCCAAAATCGCAAATGCAGACAAAACTCGAATTTACAAAGCATAATATCTAAGTGTGGACTTCTTGCAAAGTTCGTATTTGCTTGGTGTAAATCGGATTACTGCCTACAATATTTTTAAAAGAGCAAAGGAGAGAGCTCTCCACTGCTTCGTTGTGATAAGAGACATTGATAGGTATCTAACGATATGAAAGCCGTTGTCTAAGATGTTGTTGAAAGGGACCTGATTTTATTATTGGCATGACCAAAAGAGAACTGTGGTGTAACGGTTCCACGATTCACTGTCGTACGCAGAGACCTGAGTTCGATTCCTGAGTGGCGGAAAATGTTATCAAGTATCTCGTTCTTTTTGCTAGACGGATATAATTCTCCCTCTCAGCCTAGACTAACCTTGACACTTTGGGTTGGAAGCCAGCGTTTAAATGTTATGTAAGAAATTCTGACTGCACTACGGGTCTGCGCTGTACATCAACATGGCTCATGTATTATGTACAAGCCAGTGAATCCATGTTTCATCAGGTATAAAACTGCAGATGAAACAAAACAATGCACTGTCTCGCCAGGGGACTAGAGTAGTGCGTATCGTCTAAGCCCAACGAACAAATTTTACAATGACTTTCGCTGCTGTGGGTAATGTTGATGGCCTCATAGTCCATGAATTCTGAAGGAGGAAAGATAGGTGACCTTAATTTTTCGTCACAGATAATACATCTGCTCATAGACAAGCAGCTAGCCTATAATTGCCTTCATAATAAATGTCACCGGTTTTTCCTCTTTTATTTTAATTTTATCTACATTTATTCTCAGTATCTGTGAAACTGCAAATGAAAGGAACAAACAAAAGAAACACAAGCTCCTGGATCAGCACTGTGAGGAAATAATGACAACCCAAACCTAAATCGCGGAACAAGGAGTCTATATGGTTGGTGCTCCAAAGACGCTAGATGCTTTTTAGGAGTATCCAAGAGTATTACCTTTTGCCTGCCTGATTTAGGAGACAAGGAGTTTTCACGTAATTTTAAGCTTTTCTATATTTCATGTACTTAAGGATGAAGTGGAGTATTTTTAAATTGTTATTTACTACATCGAAACATTACGTTAACAGATAATCTTTTCATTAATTAGTTCCTTTCAAATCATCTCAAGTCAGTGATTCTACAGGAGGAGTAGAAGGAGAAGGAGAAGAAGAAGGGGGAGGAGGAGGAGGAGGAGGAGGAGGAGGAAGAGGAGTGGAGAAACTGTTGTTTTGAAACCTTTTACTGGCGTTTTACTTTTTGCGTCTGGAATGTCATATTTGTTCCTCCGTCCATTCATTCACATTTGAAATGGCAATTTTGACACTTTGAACGCACTGTATGCAAATTTGCCCTTTTTATGTTCTGTATTTATGCCACATAGACTATTCAAAGGCGTTCTATAAAGTTAGACATTAGGCTATTTTAGATACTAGAAGAGCTAGTCATAGATTGGAAAGATCTAGAATTATCAGAAATTTGTACTGGGACCAAAACGCTGCTGTACAAATTAATGGGAATAAAAGGTGAGGCAACATGTGTTATGTCTCAAGATCTCTTTATTTAAAATATAAAATGAAACAATCCTTAGAAACATAGCAGAAAGCCCAGGTCTCAAACAGAATGGCGGAAATATTAATATAATCAAATATGCCGATGACACAAGAAAGATCTTGTCAGTTTGTTAGTGTTTGAGCGCTTAATCAGCTGCTTGCACTGTATGCTTTCTCGGGAAGCTGAGAACGTTTTGGAGTGTTCTATGGTCTGCTGGGGTAATAATATAGTGTAAAGCGCATAGAGCCTGCTGTTGAGCGGGGATATGCGCTATACAAATGCTATTTATTATTTATTATTTCTAGATACTGTTGTAAAGGAAAGTGAACGTAAAGGGTTATTGTTGAATGTAAAGAAAACAGAAGGCAAGGCAATTTCTAAAAAACTCGTAAGCAAAGACGAAAAGATCATAAAAGCCCAACAGTTTAAATAAATAGGATAAATTTTATATATATATATATATATATATATGACAACATCTGATGCCAAATTAAATGTTCCACAGAAATAAAACGGAGAACTGCAATGGCTAAGGCTGGTTTCAATGAAATGAGTCCAATCCTGAAAAACAGAAATGTCTCAAAGACTCCCAAAAAGAAAGTTCTGAAATGCTATGTATGGTCAACTTTTCTTTATGGCTGTGAACGCTGGACAAATATTAAAGACAGTAAAGATAAAATAGATTGTTTCTTAGGCTGAGAATATGTGGAAGGAAAAGAGATCAAATTAGGTAGTACTTGATGAGGCCGTTCCTTGCACTAAAAAACGTATACATACAGTATTTTACCTTCTAATGTGAAAATAACAAGTTCAAACTTGACAAAGACCGGGTGAAATATGACACAGGAAGGCAGTTGTAAATATGAATAACTTTAGAAAAATTGTAATTTTCAAGTGCAATTATGATAAGGCAGTAGAGGGTTTTAAAATGGCTTTTTCCCACCATCTCTTTCTCCTCCAGTTGAGACAATGTCTTGAAATAATTTGAAACAAATGGAATACAGGTAGTTTTTAGACAGAAAGTTATTTATTGATTTGCTGCAGCAAATAATAACTACAAACAAATACCTCTTCCTCTCTCCACTGGCCCCAAAGCGTATGTAGAAAAATACGTTTAGAAAAGTCTCGTCTCCCAAAGGAGGAAAGAATATAATAATATGCTTGCATACCTCTAAAAAAAGTAGCTTGCATCTTTGGAGCAGTAGTCACGTTGATTCCATGATCCGCACTTTGAGTTGAGGTTACAACCCTTTCTTGGCGGGGCCGAGTCAGGAGCTGGTGGTGAACTTCGAACAATCTTAATATTATTGTTTGTATCTTTCTTTGAAAGTAAATGCATTTCTTCAGCTATTTAGAGATGGTGGGCTAGTAGGTAGGTACTGAGGACCAAATTCTGAGGCGATTCGGGTTTGTCCCCTTGTCTGTTTAAATAGTATTTCCCCTTCAAATGTAAACACCGCGAATTGGAATGTGAAATAGGTGAAGTGTGACACAGGAGGATCAAAAGTGACATGCTATTTCAAATATGATCATCATCATCATCATCATCATCATCATCATCATCATCATCATCATCATCATCATCAGCAGCAGCAGCAGCAGCAGCAGCAGCAGCAGCAGCAGCAGCAGCAGCAGCAGCAGCACGACCTCCACCACCACCACCACCATCATCATCATCATCAGCAGCATCATCATCAGCATCATCCTCATCATCATCAAGTGCCAGATTTTCGGCAGACATCGGCGATCATGGTTCTCCATTCATTCCTTTGCTCGGATGCTTTAAAAAAAAAAAGAAGCTAAGTCACCATGCTCTTTCCCCGATAAGGTTCTCTAAGGAGGTTGATCTGGGCCTACCCTGCCTCGTTTACATTCAGTTTTGCCAGGGAAAGCTAGATGTTCAAGACCTTTATGTCTATTCAGGTATCCCAAAAACTGCATTTGACTTTTCTTGATTGTTTTCCACTAGATTAAAAGATTAAAAAGACGTTGGGTGAAGGAGCGATTTTGAAACCTTTTACAGCTTATCATAATTGCATTTGCAATGTTACATTTTAGCCTTTCTATGTCACATTTTACCAGTCTATGTCACGACTGAGCTTGCTATGTTCACATTAGAAGGTAAAATGTATCTCTCTTTTTTAGTGCGACGAATGTATGTACTGCCCAAACCGCTTCTGTGGTTCCACTTCACATGAAAGACTTTATGTATTCACAAGGGTAAGTCAAAGTTTAGAGAAATGTTTGGTTATTCTCACATGATATTTTCTTTGATAAATGAGCTTGATGTCGTGTGCTCCGCTACAGTTCTGTTCTGAGTCGTCAGGGAAGCGAAATGTCGGCGCACCATAAAAGGCGCTATTAAGACGCCTTGAAATACATGTATATGCAGAATACTAAACCCTTGCCATATGAAAGCTTAGCTCGTGACAGACCCAGTTGGACATCAGATATCACAGAAGGCAAACCATATGAGGTTAATAGAGAAAAGTCCACATGTTGCTTATATTCGTAGGTGGCAATAAAGCGGTAAAATACCAAAATGGCGGCAAAACATGCCCAACAGAATTCATTTCATTAGCCGTGCTAGAAGCCTGGAATCATTTCAATTGGTATTTTTTTTAGTTCTCCTTTAGGCAATGGAGTCAGCCTCTCGAGGTATATGAAAACAGTGGTAATCCGAAAGTTGATAAAATATACGAATTAATTTCCTTTATTTTAGCAACCCCTCTAAAGAAAACAAACAAAATTAAAATACCTAGCAGAGTTATTAAAATGACTTACTATTTAAGTTAGCAGCCATTAATTTAAATATTTTTTCGACTGACTGATTTTTGCAGTAATTGCAACTTACATGCACAGTTTCAAATCGACAGACCCGGTAATAACGATTTTAGCCATTATGTGTGTTTCCTCTACCTAAGTCGACCCCCCTGTATTTTACTCTGCCGATAAATTCTGGTCACAATGAGACATCGACAGACGAACTATTACCAACAGAACAATTTACCACAAACAACGTGCACTATGAATATCATCATTGTAAAACTAACAGTACCACTTTACATATTATGTAAAACTTGGAAAATAATAACACAATATAGGCGATTTCTGCCAAGCTAGATGTGCTGTGCATCGCACTGGCAATCAAGCTGCAAAAATGTATCGTAAAATGACTATTCTCTTGTGGCCTTTAAAGCACTATATTGTGGGAGCCTATTTTATAGTCATTATCCTAATAACTTCCTTATATAACATATGCAATGCAATTGCGGTTGCCAGTTTAAAAACTAGTAACAGAGTTTCATGCTTGCATTGTCTGGAATAATTCTTTTTTCTTCAATTTCAACCTCTTTCAGTACGTTTGAGATCGTCACGACGCACCCCGGGTTGCAAGCTAACACCTATTACTTCGAAAAAAAGAGAGACAGACTGACAGAAATGAAATATGTATAGTGAAACGTTTGAACTACTCGTAGCGAAATAAAAGAAGCAAAAAGGAGAGTTGGACCTACTAGTGGCGGACTCAAAAATCCACTACAGACAGAGTGAAAAAACCTGTAAACCTGCCGAGAAATGAAATTCAGCATTTTGGATTGTGGAACAATTGTGGAGTCATTTCGATTCTTCATTCAAGGGATTATGGTATTATATTTGTAAAAATGTATTGAAGTTCTATATTTCGGAAAAGTCATTGTTATACATTCCGAAAAGAGTTTACAAGATTTATTTTGTGCAGTATACTCCAAGACTTGTGAATGACAAAGTTAGGACAGTCACAATGATCGCGTTTACTCGTGCATTATCATACGTTTTCGTATACATTACATGTTTTGCTTCAGCCAATGATGTTCAAAGTCTGGAGTATAGAAAACTTTCACCTCCAAATCACGGCCTCGTCCCTGTTGGGACATATACAACGCCATCCCTACTAACATGCAGTTCCAGATGTTTCTCTAGATACTCGAGCACTTACTTCATGTACAACGCAGACACATCCACTTGTACGTGTGCCTTCTGTTTTTCCGAGATCCTCGACCCACCTTCAGAATCTGACCAGATCTACGTCCATCGGTCTGCCAAACAGTGTGACCTAGCCTCTGGTTATAGTCACTTTGAGTATAACGGCGTCAAAGCCTGTCTGAAAGTGGACAGAACAGAGCAGATTTCATATTTAAGAGCAACTGAGAAATGCAGCAGTTCTCCATGTGCTCGTCTATTTATTTCAAACACGAGAGGCAAGATAGATCTTTTGACAAATATCACTCAATATCCTCCAACCGAAGGGCACTTTTGGGTAGGTATGCAAGGTAATGCAAAAGCACGCACGTTTTCATGGGCAAATGGCAAATCTGTTACTCAGAACGAAACAGAGGTTGTATTTGGTCCAGGCTTCCCGGTATCTTCAAAGGGTTATAATTGTGCTGCATATGGAATCTTGGGAGATGGACTAAAAAATAGAAAATGCAGCCATAGGTACTATACTGTCTGTGAAATACCTCAGTTTCATTAATTGTGAATAATATGCAAAGTTGGACAACTGGTTACATATATATATATA
>NW_004797670.1:529661-543265 GCF_000002075.1 Aplysia californica
TGTGTGTGTGTGTGTGTGTGTGTGTGTGCGCGTGTGTTTGTGTCACTGCTTTTGTTGGTAGTAAGTCCGCCCTGCTTTCATTGTTGTAATATAGAACATCTTAAAAAAAAATTCACTATAACATGTCGTTCTTACACCATTTTTTTCTGGTTTCAAGTTCTGAATTGTTCTCGAACGTGTATAAATTCCTGTCTTGTTAAGTTGCGTTTTTAATTATGCTTATTGAATCCTAAATGAAATTTCCTGTGGATGGAAAACGAATAAGCCTATCCTGCATTTTTGCGTCTTGTCGTATAATATAATATATGTACCTCATCTTGTCGTTGCTTTTTAAAGGTACTGTCAGCTGTACCTATCAAACACGACACTCATTCATAAGACCAACGGGATTTTAGTTGTTTTTGTGGAATTCTTTAGTTTGACGTTCAAAGAGAAATTTAATCATAGCTTAATATATGTGTCATGACAAAGTAGAATCGTGTGCTTGTCAATTATAGGGCATATGGCGGTATTGTCATTTGTCTTGCTTTTAATGTAAAAACATATTCATCGATATGACAAAAGGTCGAGACATATTTTGTTCAAACGAGTCGGGGGCTGTCTAGTATCAGACGTAAAAGTAGAGAGAAAATGCTACTCAAAATTTGGTTACTTCCAATCTTGAGTGTTCTTGGAAATTGCAAATGCTCGTTCTGTGAACCTTTCATCAAAGTTTTTAAAAAGTAAACCCAAAACAGAAATGTCTTTTTAAAAGGACAACAATGGAATTGAGCCAAAATACATCAACAAATATAAATTGGAAAAACTCAATAAAAATTGCCCACCTGACGAAACCAAATGTCTGCTTTTTTTATTCCATTATTTTTTACAAGCGCCTGATTTCATCACGATGCCTTACAGGTACTATTTGAATCTATGCCTTTGCATCACTTTAATTATGTTGTCATGTGCAGACTCATTGTCCACTTTGGTTCATGGATGAACTCGACGGTACAGTAATAGAAGTTCGTTATCTGAAGATTCTTAATTGTCTTAGGGATCATTGGGACTTATGTTTCTCAGGAACGAACACGGCAGCAGTTTAAGTAAAAAGCAGCTCTGCACAACTACTCTATGTCATCGAATGAATCAAGATTCTCTTCTCAGAATATGTCCAGACTTGGAAAACATTGAAGATGGGCTCTTCACAGTCCAGACCTGAATCCATTCGAGTGCCTTTTTAGAGTGCCACATAAAAGCTGGAATATTATATGACCCGAAGTTTCAAAACCTTCGTTGACCGAGGTAAAGGTGCGGCACTTTGTTCGCAAAATGTAGAGCACTTTGACGGAGCCCGCGCAAGCTGTGGCAAGAGGTAATACATGTAATAGTGAGACATCAGGCGCTAGTCAAAATAATGAAATAGAAGAAAACAGCAATTTTCTTTCAGCTTTGCAATGTTTATCGAATTTTTGTCTTTTGCGTCCACACCTTTTATGTCAATTTGAAAACAAAATTCCTATGTGGATTTTTATCAAAAACGTTGATTAATTAAAGGTACTAAAAATGAAAATTTACAGTTTTCATATCATGGACTCTCCTTCTTTGGAAATCCCCAAAGTTTGGCCGCCATTTTCTTGCAAATTTTACCTCCTTCAATTCACCTTTGTTGAAGATAGATGGGTTATTTTCTGATCAAAAGCAAGACAAATGAACAAGCTTTTAGATGATATCAATTACTCCATATGCCCAAAATTGACAAGCGCCTGATTCCACCGCGTCGTAAACTCAGTCATGTCTCGTAGATGTCACCATGAAGAGCTGATTTTGTAACTGGCCAGAAGTACTTGGCTAAAGGAGCCAATTAATAGCAGTAGAAAGGCTGAAGAAATAGTCAGGAGCCTTGAAGAGGGGGCAAAGGAGGTGAGGGGTGGGGGCAGAAAATGAAGACGAAAACAAACGACGGAACATTGTTAGAGAGCAGGAAAGGATGTAAAAGGGGAACATTTTCAGGAAGGAAATTTTCCGTCGCTATCCGGATTCGAGCCCGGGACCTATTGAATGAGAGGCGAACACCTTAACCTCTAGTCCACGAGAGCCCCCAGAAGTAGTGGTTAAATGGGGGAATTCCACACCCGCGGTAATTCCCCACCCACACTCAATAGATCTAGCTCTTCGCAGGAAGAAAGCAAGAAAGGCGATTTGGGAACTCTACCAATTTTTCAACTGCACTTGATTTTTACTTTCTGTTTGAACACAAGAGGCAGCAATCTGTACTACAGTTACATTTTGACACTGAAAGAATGTTTTTGCAAGTCTGTCAAAGGTAAGTGCGACACTCATGGTTTTCAAAAATTGCAACCCAGGCAGTCCACATGAATGGATTCCCAGACGAGAGCTAAACGACTGATATACATACTTTAAATAAATTCATCCTTTCCACCAGTAAATCTAGGTTTGATAAAAGTAGCGATATTTATTTAACTGCTGAGTGATGCAGGGTGTGTCAGACCTGCCAACAACAATCACTCTTAATTAAACACTTTTAAAGGGTGATAAGGCCATCATATGTCTCCAGCTCAACTGCAAGAGCGCGACCAATACACAACCGAAACTCAGATGTTGGAAAAGGTTGATATAGCTATTACTAGTTAATTACTAGTACTCAATGCAAACGATGTGTTGGAGTCGTCTGTTGCCCCGCTAGATAGATACGGATAATAACTCAGTTTTTTTTTTCTCTTTGGAGAGTGGGGGCACCGAATGACGCAATCGGGCGCACAAAAGGTGGTTTTGAAATGTCACATCTAGTCAAAAAGATACATCACCACTGCGATTTGCTTTGCCTAGCAGTCTGTCAAAATGATTTTTGATGAATACTGATACTGAAACTTTCAAAGAGATATTCGCACTAGAAGTATTCTAAAATGTGAAAATTACAACCCCTGGGGTACAAAATAATCTCTTGACGTAGGGATAGGGTTAAGTGACTGGTGTCAATGTCGATGCCAATGGGGTTGTTGAACCTAATGGGATGTATGTTGGTAGTCTAGTGGTTAGGCTACTGGACACGTAATCTTGATGTTGCAGGTTTGGGGGTTCGAGCCCCAGACACGAAGTTGTGTCCTTGGGAAAGGCAGTTAACACGAATTTTCCTCACTTCAACAATGTGGGTAATGGGAACCGGTACGAGTTTTACAAAAATCTCCTATTGGAATTTTGTAACTTATGTACTATTTTACCATCAGGTTTAGCGTTTTGACACGATCAATGTGGCTTGGTCCTCTCATTCAACCCCCTCAACCCCCCCCCCCCCCCGAAAAATTCGATTTTCGAAATTTTGGTCTCTCTCTCTCTCTCTCTCTCTTTCTCTCTCTCTCTCTCTCTCTCTCTCTCTCTCTCTCTCTCTCTCTCTCTCCCTCTCTCTCTCTCTCTCTTTATATATATATATATAGGAAGAGAGACGATTGTGTGTATGTGTGTGTGTGTGTGTGTGTGTGTGTGTGTGTGTGTGTGTGTGTGTGTGTGTGTGTGTGAGAGAGTGCGTGCGCGTGAAGTATAGACAAACAATAGATAAGATTCACAATTATTTTATTTAAAAAAATGAAACATAGCAGATTGCAAAGAGTATCGTGGGGTAAGAAAATAAAACATGAAAAGACACTCAGGTGTATAAACGACATCACTTTTCTAAAACATGCTGAAACTTAAACTGAACTGCGCTGGCTTACCAAAGGGCATGAATCATTCAAGAAACGTATTTTGGAAGCAAGTATAGAATGCAAGGGAGAAACGTTTGGTAGGGGTAGAGGGGGAGGAGGTGGAGCTAAAATAATGCAACGAAGACATAGAAATTGGTATTAGAACTAAAACAACACATACAGGCAGATTAATGGCAAGACACAGAGTGTTTTATTGCAAAAAAGTCAGAAAAGCTACGATCAACTACATTCCTGGAAAAAATCGAGTGTCTGAAAAAAGAGGACCCATTTTAAGGACAATACCTCCTTTTTTTAGGCCAATTTTAACGAAACTTTGAAGAAGTGAAATTCAACCGGGGAGGGGGGGGGGGGGGGTATGTGGTATTATCTTTTCAATATGAAAAAAACAACAACACAGCAGAAATCCAGCGAAAATCAACGTTTTTATTGATGGACACAACCACAACAAGAAAAGGAATTTCAAATATTTAGGAAGCATTTTCATACTAGATAGGAGTATGGACAGAGAGGTAGAAACAAGAACTACGAAGAGTAATGCAGTGACATACCAACTAGAACATTCAAATCGAAGTGAAAGCTCAGATGATCAATAGTTTCTTTATAGCAACCCTAAAACACCAGTACCAAACATGCTCCCCAAATAAAGCACAAGAAAGAAACATCAATGTATGCGAAATGATCGAGGAGTCTCAGCAAAACTAGCAATGTCACCGGAGGAGACCGCATAAGGAACGAGACCATACTACGTTTACTAACCGGTATACAACCAGTTATGAATTTCATCGAACGTGAAAGAATCAAATTATGTTTCAGACATCTTACCAGAATGCCCCAGAAACAATCAGCAGCCAGAGCTCATCACACCCTTGAATCTGGCTTCAGATCAAGAGGAAGACCAAAAATGACCTGGCTGGGTGGCGTTAAAACGGCCCAGGAACAACATGCCATCACAGACGCCACACACTTAGCACAGGACCGAAACTTGCACATCCCCTCAACGTGCTAAGGATACTAGAGAAAGGTAAAAGTTAAAGTAAAGTATCCTGAAGCAAGAACAGATTTATCACGCTCCAGTAGCTAAACGCTTGTAATAAGCGAAATTCTGCATTTCATCTGATTTTGGTAATAAGTTTAAAACTTGACATATCTCGAAGACGTTAATGGATTTTCTTTATATTTACAAACTGATGTCCCTCTGGTGAAACGTTATGTGTTTTAAGTTTTGTTGAAAGACGGTGCTCTGATTACAAAGGCAGTGTCCTTCAAGTGGGTAATCTTTTTTTTAGACATCCTGTAGAGGAAGAAGAGGATAGACATAAATTTCACGTCTTTTATTTGAACACTTAATTTTCATACTGTATTTATCTGAAAACTTCCATTCTGAGCATTTTAATAATAATTTTTTAAAAGCTGACAATAAATAAAAAGGAATATGTATAACATATATTTGTACAAAGCGTGCAACATGATATATATATATATATATATATATATATATATATATATATATATATATATATAGAGGGGGCATCTCGTGGCCTAGAGATTAAGGTGCTTGACTTGGCTCTCAGTCAAAGGTCCCAGGTTCGAATCCATGTACCGACCGAATAAATTTCTTCTCTAGAACTAGAATTGTCTCCTTTCACCTCCCTTCCTGCTCTCTCGCAATTGTCGCCTGCTTACGTCTCCTCTTGCTGCCCTCACCCCCTCACCTCCTTTGCCCCCACATCTGGGCTCCTGATTCTTTCTGCAGCCTTTCTACTGCTACTCCTTTGCTCCTTTTTACTGCTGTGTAGAAAGATCTACACCTAGCCTTCTCGGACAAGAGTGAAAAATCGCAGAGGTCCCGGGTACAAGTTGCGCACGTTAAAGGTCGCTTGGTGGTCTAAAATCGATAAGAGTAGGCTTCGGCCGCCACCCGGGCAAAATTCAAAATTTTCTTCCAACTGAAAAATGTTTATTGTCTCTCTCGCGCTCATATTACCTTATGCAATTTGTGAGCCCCGTAAAACTCTTACCAAATAAAAAAAAATATTAGAAAGATATATATATATATAACGAGAGAGAGAGAGAGAGAGAGAGAGAGAGAGAGAGAGAGAGAGAAAGAAAGGGAGGGAGAGAGAGAGAGAGAGAGAGAGAGAGAGAGAGAGAGAGAGAGAGAGAGAGAGAGAGAGGAGAGAGAGAGAGGGAGAGAGAGAGAGGGAGAGAGAGAAAGAGCGAGAGAAGAAGAAGAAGAAGAAAAAGAGGAAGAAGAAGATAAGGAAGAAGAAGAAGAAGAAGAAGAAGAAGAAGAAGAAGAAGAAGAAGAAGAAGAAGAAGAAGAAGAAGAAGAAGAAGAAGAAGAAGAAGAAGAAGAAGAAGAAGAAGAAGAAGAAGAAGAAGAAGAAGAAGAAGAAGAAGAAGAAGAAGAAGAAGAAGAAGAAGAAGAAGAAGAAGAAGAAGAAGAAGAAGAAGAAGAAGAAGAAGAAGAAAAGCATATCCAGAGATAGCTTGCTCATATGCCAATCAAACTTCTTCAGCGAATGGCTGTATCTGAATAGAGGAGAAAAACCGGTAATAAAGAATAAAATAAATGGACCACCAATACTGAAAGCAGAAGTACAAGCTGCCATTAGGAAAATGAAACAAGGAAAAGCCACAAGGCCAGATACAATTCCAGTTGAAGTGATTGTCGCGCTTGAAGAACTAGGCACTGAAATAACAACAAAGCTCCTAAATGACGTTTATGACAGCGGTGAGAACCCAGAAGATATGATGAAGTCAGTTTTTATTGAGTGTGATATGCATAGAACAATTAGCCTTTTAAGTCATCTTACAAAAATATTGCTGCGAGTAATAATGGGAAGATTGAGAAAAAGTGTAAGACCAGAGATATCTAAAACGCAATTCCGCATTGTTCCTGAAAAGGGCACCAGAAATGCTATATTCACCTTAACAATGTTAATGGAAAGATGCATCGAAGCACAGAAAGGTCTGTATTTATGCTTCGTAGATTATTCAAAAGCGTTCGATACAGTTAGACATGATGAGCTATTTAAAATACTGGAAAAGCTCGACATAGATGGAAAAATCTTAAAATTTTCAGGAATTTGTACTGGGACCAAAACGCTGGTGTACGAATTAATGGAGAATACAGTGAATATAAGCAGATTAGGCGAGGAGTGAGGGAAGGATGTGTTATGTCACCTGACCTCTTTAACTTGTACAGTGAAACAATCCTTAGAAACATAGAAGAATGTCCAGGTCTCAAAGTAAATGGAGAAAAGATTAATAGCATCAGGTATTCAGATGGCGCGGTTTTAATAGCAGACTCAGAAGAAGACCTTCAATTGCTTCTAGATTTTGTTGTAACAGATAGTGAACGTAAAGGATTATTGTTGAATGTAAAGAAAACAGAATGCACGGTAATACAAGAAAAGCAGCAAAGCCTAGTGGCGTCGGTGGCCTAGTGGTTAGGCTCTCGGACTCGCAACCGTAAGGTCGTGGGTTCGAATCCCGCCAGGGGCCCGACGTTGTGTCCTTGGGAAAGGCACTTTACACGATTTTTCCTCACTTCACCCAGGTGGGAATGGGTACCCGGCTATAGACAGCGAAAGATCTTGTCAGTTTGTTAGTGTTTGAGCGCTTAATCAGCTGCTTGCGCTGTATGCTTCCCTGGAAGCTGAGAATGTTTCGGAGTGTTCTATGGTCTGCTGGGGTAATAATATAGTGTAAAGCGCATAGAGCCTGCTGTTGAGCGGGGATATGCGCTATACAAATGCTATTTATTATTTATTATTATTATTATTTTAGTGGTAATCTCATTGGCAAAGGTTAAAAGATCAAACAAGTCCAACAGTTTAAATATCTAGGATATATGATAAAATCTGATGTCAAATGTTCCACAGAAATAAAACGGAGAATTACAATTGCCAAGCGTAGTTTAAATAAAAATGAGCCCACTCCTGAAAAATGGAAACATCTCAATGAACCCCAAAATGAAAGTTTTAAAATGCTATGTTTGGTCAACCCTGCTATATGGCTGTGAATGCTGGACAATTCACAAAAGACAATGAAAATAAAATAGAAGCAGCAAAATTAACGTGGTTTCTTAGGAGACTGCTAAGAGTATCGTGTAAGGAAAAGAAATCAAATGAGGTAGTGCTTGATGAAGCCCACGTGGGACGCTCAATGTTAAAAACAATCAGGAAAAGACAAATATAGTTTTTGGGACACATAAATAGACATAAGGATCTTGAACATCTAGCTCTCACAGGCAAAAATTGAGGGCAAGCGAGGCAGGGGTAAGCCCAGAACAATAGCTTAGGGAACCTAAACAAATGGATAACATGGAAAGATCAGAGAAAGGTAGCTTTTTTGAGAGCATCCGAGCAAAGGAATGAATGGAGACCATGATCACCGATGTCTGTTTCAGATCTGGCACTGTATGATGATGATGATCTGAATACATTGAAAATAATATTCAAAATAAACAAAATTTGTCGTCAAAACTGGCAATGAAACCCATTCCAAACTTTTGAAAGGTGCAGGCAAAAACAGCAAATTATATTCACCAGCTTGGAAAAGTCACATAAATGCACCTAATGACAGATACACATTGTACACATTAAATTACTGTAAATGGGGAGATGTTTAAGTGTACTACATTGTACCCCGTCGTCAGAATCCTAAATCATGTATTAACAATGCTCGAGAAATAATCGTTCCCTCTACGTGGCTGCATAGTGGGCTGGCCCTTGTAAAGGTCTGTGTCTTTGCCTGCTTTTAGTTATCGACATTTTCAATCATATATTTATTGTTCTTCATTTAAAAAACAACAACAACAACAACAACAACAATATAAATCTTGTTACGGTTGATGCATCTTTTACTCTTTAAAAAAAATAAACCTCATCTAATCAGGCGACTGTCAATATGGGGGCAAATGGCGTTATTGGTATCGTCTTGAAAGTTGAAGCTTGTTTTAATTAGTCTTGATTTTGATTTTAAAACATACACATGAGTCTGATAAAAGGTCGAGACATTTCTCTACCTCAAAATTACAAAGTTTTATCTGCTCAGCACCTAGTGTTGTGAAATATGACGTTAAAAAAACTAGTTTCACAACATATAAATATACTTTCCTGAGAAACATTGTCTTCAATTTTTATTTAAATTGATCAATTCAAAGAGACATTTTGACATCTCAATCCAAATTGTTCCAAAGTTTGGGGCCCAGATGGATAAAGCCCTTTCACCCAACATTGTTCCTGTCCTAGGCATTCAGAGCTGATGGTCATTTGAAAATCTTAAATTACGAGATGGTGCGTGCATTTCCATAAGTTTTGAAAGGTAATTTGGTGGGCACTGATGTAAAGATCTATAAACCATGCACAACATTTTTAGTTTAAAGCACTCTTTCACTGGCAACTAGTGGACGGTTTAAAAAAACAAACATGGGCATGGTCTGAAATTTTTGTCAGAGTTACAAGTCTTGTTGCCCTGTTTTGAATCTTTTGAAGTTTAGTAAGAGTAGAATCTGGAATGCCAAACAGAAAGGAATTCAAATAATCAAGGTGACATAAACTAAAATATGAACAAAAATTTTCGTGGTATTTTCATCAATAAATTTTCTTATTCTGCCAATGTTTCTTAGATGGAAGTGCATGGTTTGACTAATTCTAGTGACGTGTGTTTCTTGGAAAAACCAGAGTCAAAATAAAAGCCAAGATTTCGTATGGCACTTGATTTTTCCACCTAAACATTTGCAATATTATGAAAAGTTAAATTCATACGTAGGTACATATAACCAGTGGTAAGTGGCTTGACTAGGTATTGTTCTGATCCAGCATCTGTTAAACCTAGACTAAATATTTTTGGAGTATCTATGTGACCTGAGGTTTGTCATATTATACTACCCTTCCGTTACCGCATTTTCCTATTTGTTACCTCAACTTATTTTCCGTGACCAATTTTCTTCTCCGTTACCAACGCTTTCAAGGTTTATAAAAAGGAAACCTATAATACAACGCAATTACTTGTGAATTCCGGCAGAAATACATGCTCACCACTGTCTGTACAGGTGGTTTTATGCATGTATCAGATTTTGTTTCTAAATTATCAAAGACAATTGTAATTAAATTATAACAGTTTTCGCTTCTCAGTCATTCTATAGTGGAATACTAAAAGCTGAATAAAACAAAATGTTTTAAAAGACATACAGTCCCAGTGATTAAGCTGATGAAACAATTTAACTTAATAAATTGCATGTTTTGTCCAGAGTTTCCAATCAACTGCGCATATCAAGTTGGTAACAGAAAGAAACATTCTTAAGCACAGTACACAAATAGAGACTTATATCTTCCCTATTGTTCAGAATTAAGTTTCAATATTTTACACCAGAGCAGCGAAGACGTGTCAAATTCATCATACAAAATTGAGCGAACCATGATAACTTCCAAAAAAATGCTCTGCCAGCAGCAACAACAACAACAACAACAACAACAACAACAACAACAACATCGTAATCACGGGTTGAATATTTTCAATTAAAGAGAATATATGAACATCGGTACAGAATTTTTTTTCTAAAAGAAGAAAATCTTAACTGCACACCGAATGTCTTTGAAAGATATAACTATTACTAATAAGCATGTAAAATGTTACCACGTTTTATTTACTTAGTAAAATTCAAAACTCAAAAGGCATAATGTTTTCATCCTTTATTTCTAAAAATTATAAGAATTTTCTCATTGCTTCCTGACATGTTCATTGATGAACTATTTATTGATATCAAAAAATGTTTTAATTACTTTTAAAATGCAAAAGCTGCTTCGTTCAATTCTATTTCATTGTTTTAAAATTGTTTTTACAGCTTTAGGTATGGTATGCATGGTTAATTTTCATCGCTCCACTCTACATGTTATACTTTGGTGGCGATAATTCTAAATTTTTCATCCGGGATACAACTCAGTGAAATGAAAGCAGAGCCCTGAAGATTCCTCAAACTACATACTTTACAGATATTAAGCACGAACAATCAGAACGGGCTCACTTGAACCGCAGTAAAAAATGGCATGATCACAGGTAAGGGACATAATATGCTTAATTGTTCCTGGCCCAGAAAGCAACACTTTTTTCATGAGAGAGAAAAACTGTTTTATTCTCTAAAAAAAGGGTGCCTACAATCTTAAATTTTCTTATTTCAACAATTAGAATTGGAATTTCACCAAGATATTTCTGAAGCTCGTATAACCGATACGACATGTTAAAAGATTGCTCTAATTTAAAAAAAAATCAAACAAAATGATGGGCTTAGTACATCTATTCAGCTGTCCAATGATGTGAAAACTAGTAAACCAGGGGTATTTCACAAACATACTTGATATTGAAGTTGCATCTGTTGTTTTTAAGCCCATCTAGCGAAAATTTATATGCAACACAGTCGTCTTTATTTATAAGTTTTGGGTAGCCGTCACCAAACAGAGCAGTCTTTTCTGCTGGAGTAACAGACACACCATTTTCCCATGTAAACCTGCCTTCTGTTCCATTACCCTGCATACCTATCCAAAAGGTTCCGCCGCCTGGAGGATTTTGAGTGACACTCTTCAAAATATATATCTTGTCTCTCGTGTTTGAAACAAACAGGCGACCGCAAGTAAAACGTTTACATTGTACATTTGCATATGGGTATGTTGTTGTTCCCATGTACTCCACTCTCAGACAAGCTTTGACGTCGTTATATTCCGAGACGCTAAAACCAGAGGCTAGGTCACACTGATTGGCAGACCGATGGACGTAGATCTGGTCAGATTCTGAAGGTGGGTCGAGGATCTCGGAAAAACAGAAGGCACACGTACAAGTGGATGTGTCTGCGTTGTACATGAAGTAAGTGCTCGAGTATCTAGAGAAACATCTGGAACTGCATGTTAGTAAGGATGGCGTTGTATATGTCCCAACTGGGACGAGGCCCTGATTTGGAGGTGAAAGTTTTCTATACTCCCGACTTTGAACAACATTGGCTGAAGCAAAACATGTGACGCATACAAAGAGGACAGCGTATAATAACGCAAGTGAAAACGCGATCATTGTGACAGTCCTGTCGACAATTAATAACCGTGACAAATACCTAACTTCGTGATTTAAAAGTCTTGAAGTATTCTGCACAAATTAGAATCTTGTAAGTTCTTCTCGTAATGTATAATTGAAATTCAATTCCTTTATTTCCAAAAAGGTCGGACTTTTATGCTTTTTTGCAGACATAAAATAAATTCTCTAGGGGGAAGTATCGAAATGACTACAAAATAATTCTCCATTCCAACACGCTGAATTTCACTTCTCTAGAGCGTTGAGTAGGTATTCTCACTTTGCTATGTGAAGATGTTTGGAGTTCACCACAGGTACGTCCTACTTTCCACTGCGCTTCTATATTTTTTTCGCAAAGGGTAGTTCCTATGGTTTCACTATACATATTTCTTTACTATCAGTCTGTCTTTCTTTTTCAAAGTAATACGAGTCAGCTTGGAACCCAGCGTGCGTCGTGAAAAACCTCAAACGTACGGAAAGAGGTTCAAAGAACAAAAAGATGCAGGGAATACAGGCATTAAACTCTGATACTAGATTTGAAACTGGCAACAGCAATTGTATAGCACGTAATATAAAGAAATTGTTCAGACAATGACTACTTAATAGGCTCCCATATAACATTTAAAGGCTACAAGAGACTAATCATTTTACAATTCACTTCTTTGCAGCCGATTTGCGAGGGCTACACGCCAAACATTTTGCCTGGCAGAAATCGTTCAACTCTATGCTTTAAGTCAGTAGAGCGGTACTATATTTTGTTTTGCAATGATATTCATATGCACGTCAGTGTCTTGCAAATACCAATGTATCTGAAGATAATAGTACAGTGAAGTCAGCGTAATAAGCCGATCTCTGGTTTAAAGAGGTAGCTGAAATAGAAGAGAATAGTTTTGTTCCAGTGTGTAAGTGTTTACCGCTTGTTTTTGGATTAACCGTTTTGGCAGACTGACTCAACCGCCTTAATGAGAAATGTTAAATTAAGCTGATTTGAGGCTTTTGCTATGGCCGATGAGTGTTCACCACATTCTGAGCCTTTGAAAGCTTTTTCTTTTTACCCCCTGAGGGTGTGCACGGCTTGTGGGCTATTCTCTTGGCATTAGTAATTCTGATTTGTGAAACTTTCTTATATGTTTGTTGCCCTCTGTGATAACTGCCGTATAACTGAGTCTGTCAGGAGTAGCGCATTCCCATGTCAAGGGATAAATATCCTGAAGATACATTTTCCGGGCGTCTTTACAAAGCCTTTTCTTATGGTACGTTGAAATTACGCTCCCATGAGGACAGCTTAGAAGAATAAAATGATGGTTTAGGCAGAGTTGTATATTATGACATCGAGCTCAATGAAAAAATCAAGTAAGGAATTAGGACCTCACACCATGATGGCGAGTAGCCTACAAGTTTTCAAAACTTCAACTGACTCCTTTAATGCGCATAAAATTATAATCATGTGAAGCATATTATGTCGATGCTTGTGTTCTTCCTTGTTTTTTGCAGCCGAGAAGAAAGGTTTTAGTGGCTTGCTTCTGGAAAATTTTGCCTGATTCAACTAAGATCTCAATGTGAAATAGAGAGTCCATTCTGCAAATAGAAATCTATTGTTCTACTTTGCCACGTTCGTAGCTTCGATTCTTTAGCAATGCTATGAACAAACAAACTCCAATTGTTGGTCTGGGGATTAATTAATTGGAAACGCTTAAACACATTGTTTTCCATTGCTAGGTGAGCGTGTCTCAAAGAGAAAGTTTTACATACCTCGAAAAGAGAAATAGATACTTCATGAAATCGAGCTCTCTCAGAGAGAATCGAACCCACTCCAGTTGCCTGCAATATTTTTATACC
>NW_004797670.1:543429-546616 GCF_000002075.1 Aplysia californica
ATGTATTTTTCTGTATTTCTATTGGGGTTTTATTCAAACATTTTTTGCAGCTTGTAGAATTTTCCGTTTTGCTTTATTTATTTATTTATTTATCTAGTTTAAATTTCTCGTATGGCTTCCTTTGCTCTGAAATATGTTATCTATTTGTAAGGAGTATTTGAAACATACAACAACAAGTATATTTCAAGAGATTGTAATACTCTCTACTGCACTATATGTGTATACACCAACATATCTAGCTTTTTGTCAAATGATAATAATTTTGTAAGTTCAGGAAATGAATAAATAAAACATCAGGCTCCGTCATGGGACCCTATCTATCTTTTTGCAGGTACTTGTCAACTTTCAACTCTGTAGCTGGCGTAGTTTTATGGGAAAAGTGACACATGCGTTTCCAAGTTGTCAAATATATAATACATGTATAGATTGATTTTCGTTGTTGAACACTCCGGAATTTCAAAGGTGTGGAAACAGTGCACACGACTAGTGAACGGAAACCTCACTTGTTTACAATGGCGTCTTACAAGACGGACTTTCCCAATCATCATCATTCAGTGCCAGATCTGCGACAGACATCGGCGATCATGGTTCTCCATTCATTCCTTTGCTCGGATGCTCTAAAAAAGCCACGTTTCCCTGATCTTTCCCCGTTACCCATTTGTTTAGGTTTCCCAAGTATGTTGTTCTGGGCCTTCCCCTGCCTCGCTTGTCCTCAATTTTGCCAGTGGAGCTAGATGTTCAAGACCCTTATGTCTATTTATGTGTCCCAAAAACTGCATTTGTCGTTTCCTGATTGTTTTTAACATTGGGCGTCCCACGTGGGATTCATCAAGCACTACCTCATTTGATTTCTTTTCCTTCCAGGATACTCTTTAGCAGTCTCCTAAGAAAACACATTTCTGTTGCTTCTATTTTATTTTCATTGTCTTTAGTGATGTCCAGCATTCACAGCCATATAGGGGGGTTGACCAAACATAGCATTTCAGAACTTTCATTTTGGTGTTCATTGAGATGTTTCTATTTTTCAAGATTGGGCTCATTTTATTGAAACTAGCCTTAGCCCTTGTAATTCTCCGTCTTATTTCTGTCAAGGCACCCCTGAAATAACGGGTCACAAGAGTGTGGCACATACAAAAGAAGTAGAGGAAAAATGACGATAGTAAGTATAAGGAAAGAAAAGAAAATGCCGCATTTCCCTGTTGCAGTTTAGGCAAAGTTATAAGCATGACATTGATGAATCAGTCCATTAAAAAACCAAAAAAAATATATAAAATTATAAATCTACTGCGCATAAGAACAGGTTAAATGTCCCCCCTTTGGGGAAGGCCTAAAGACACTTCAGTGTTTTATGATGTTTTTATTTTCTATGTACGTTGTTCTTGCAGCACACTCGCTGGCCATTTAATGTAGTTCTGAATTATCGTTGTATTTGTGTCAATCTGATTTCTGTAAAACCTGCGTTTTTATGTGTGTAGAATAAAAAAAGAAACGTTCACTGAATGGAAAATAAATTCGTTCATCGCACATTTCGCATCTTGTCCATATTATCACAATATCTGCCTCATCTTGTCCAATAAAAAAACAAAACAACAACAACAACTAAAAACTACAGCAAATGACATTCTTCTGTATTTTGACAAATTAATAGTATCCGAATTAATGCCTCAACATCACTGTAACTACATTTTACCTCGTGATGTGCTGATTTGTTGAGACCTACTGGTTCATGATTGGACTCGATGGTGCAGTAATAGTGACAGAAGATCCATATCAGAAGATTCTTAGTTTGTCTTGAAGGTCATCCGGATGTTATCTTTTTGGATCTCAGGATCGGAAATGACAGGGGTTCAGAAGCTCTGCAGAACACATTTTGAGTCATCTAGTGAATCCTGAATTGTTTCTACAAACAGAATGTGTCCATATTGTGTCCTGAAGTTCCTTAAGAATAACCTTTCTAACAACCACACAAGGGCCACTCTTGACGCGTGGGGTATATCGGGGGCCACTACCTAAGGGAATCAGGCCTCTACTGCAAATCACCAATCCTCCTTCCCAAACTTCTACAAAATAAACTTACTCAGCAGGGTGAGATATCCATCTGCTGTGACTGTCGTGGATTGATTGTCCTTGTCCTGAAACCGATCGCGCCCTCGTAGCTGAACGGTTTTAACTAAGAAGTAAAATTTTGTGTTTAACCCAATGTTGGTTGAAATCTCTAAATCTTGATATTTCTCGAACACGATGATTCATTTTCTTCATATACAAACTTGATGTCACCGTGGTTGAAATGGCCTTTTGGTATGGGTACAAAACTCTCTGTTTTGCGGTGTAACCTTCCTTGTGTAGAACTGGTGTATTTTCTCAGAAATTGCTGTTGTTTGATTTTTATTTCTATTCTCTTTTAAACCAATTTCTGAAACGAGTGCCCTTTCACGCAAAGAACAGTGACACAGAAAAGCTTGTTACAATAATACATCGTTTTAAAACGACAATTTTGGATCTTGTAGGCCGTGAAACTGTTAATAAAGCATTATTGTTTAACGATTTTTATTTTTTTTAAGCAAGAGTTTTACAGCGTTCCCAACTACATAAGGTCATATAAGCTATAATTCTTACAATACAGCGTTAGTATTGACTATCAACATGCGTGTTATTGTTATTGTTTCAAGATCTATATTACAAACGGCTTATCAAACCAGATAATATGTCTTTTCTATGTATTGGAAATAAAGCATAATATAAAATTCGAAATGGAATTTGTGGAGCATTTATCTCTCTTTTGAAATTTATCCATGGGATAGACCTCATGGACACGTTTCAGGAGGCTGGTGAACTATATGATTGCGTGATTTTGGGGTTGGATTTGTATATAGTCAGCCTTGGCTCTCAACCAACGATATATAATACCAGCTGGGTCCCTTTTCGGTGAAAGGAATGATCGGTGCATTAATATCAACTGAAAGTCACTGGCCTACTACATTCAAACTCTACTGGAATGGAGCAATAAATCTTGGGAGATGCAAAAAATCAGGTCTAAATCTATACACTCAAAACAAAATGCACCTTCCAAAATATCACTTCCGGCACTTCTGCTGTGATGGATAGCTACGCAGATTTGTTTCGTTTCTCAGTGAAATAATCACAAAGGACAAAAAAGGATGGGAACTTTTTGTCAAAAATATTTTTC
>NW_004797670.1:550160-554593 GCF_000002075.1 Aplysia californica
CCCCCCCCCCCCACAAAAAGTGGTCATTGGACAAAGAAAGTATCAAAACCGATCGACGGCTTTTTAAATTTAGACAACTTTTAGACATATCTTACACTAGTAGAATGCAAGCTCAATTTGGGCATTTAGACGGGAAAAAACATATTTATAGCTGATATAACAAAGTTGAAGTGTGTTGAGTTTGTCCATGGATTGCCAGTCTTGTAGGACCACAATCACATTGTCATTATTTTGATCTATATTTTTCTATTCATAAAAATATATTCGTCATCTTTTGAAAATCGAAAGAAACTCATATTTTGATTTTAATAGGTGCAGTTTATAGCAGAAAACAATTGACATTTCGTGCTAACCGGGGCTATGCTTGTCTGCGACCAACGAAAATGCCTTGAACAATGGACGCTGTTAGTTTTGTTTACCACGCGTTTCTCCACGATCTGCTGGTGACCCAGATACGCGCATCCGGGCGAAGTGCCATCTCTCTAGAATTACTGTAAACCTTCTGGTCTATCTATCGACCAGCGTATTGATTATTAGTTCGAAACCCTGGACCACACTGCTACTGTTTAAAGGGCACCTTTTAAAAAGCAGATAAAGACAATAGAACAATTTCAAAGGGACATTAAAACGTTTTTAAGCAAATACACGGTCAAGTAGAACTAGCAATTTCGCCAAATGACTTCGTTTTTCTCACGAAGTGTGGGAGAGTACATGTTTGGGCAGAGTCTTCCTGCAGTCATTGTATCAGTTGTGTCAAGAAAGTTAGAAAGCACACTAGCGGACCTAAATTTTTATATGCGGTGTGAAGAGGTTGATTGTTATGAAAGAGTTGTAGATATCGTCAAAAATGGCAATGCTGGAAATTTCGAAGAGCGGTTCTGTGGTTTTGCCTTGCTCATAATAGGGTACAATAATACAAATGCATAAAGCCTGCTAGCTTTTACTGTTTTATTACATTCTTGGCGCACTTATCAGAAAGAAAAAGTTCAAAAGGTGACCTTAATTTTGATATGCAATGTCATGGTGTATGTTTTTATGAATGAGTTGTAAAAACCGTTGGTGGACAATAGGCTCTGGCATCAAATGTACCCACGCACTCTTTGTTATTATGTAAGACTAGCTGGGTATCCCTTTCGATGAACTGACTGAAAAAAATCTATCGCCAAGTCATTGTGGGATCAGTGCAAGCACTCTTTGTGAACGGAAGCCTCACTTGTTTACAATGGCGTCTTAGGAGACGGAATTTCCCAAGATTAGATCTAAACGAAACTTAATGGAAAACTGAAAATTAAACTAGAGTGACTTCCGACTCCTAAATAAAACTGTGCATCCTTTAAATAATTCTGAACCACTTTTTTTTTCAAATTCGAACGTTAAGTGATTCGGAAGTTTAAGGCGGCTAAAGTGACGAACTTTCACAAATATAGATCTAGATCTAATAGGTATAGATGACTTGTGACGAAAACATCTTCCTAGTACTTTTGCGTAAAGTATACTAGTTCTAGATCTAGATCTATACACAAAGTCTTGTAAAAAAATCGGTAGAAAAATGGATAAATAATCATTTTTGAATGGAAATCCATTTTTATTTAAAGAAAAATAAATCGATTTTTGACCTTGATTGCCCCGTGTTTCAGTTCGAGTAAATGTTTTGTCATGTCTGGCCTTTAATTTACAACGATTTTTATTTATTTCTTCTTTACGTATTTGATCTATAATTATTTCAATGTAAGCGTTCTGTGAGAAAAAAGCTGAGGCTTTATTAAAGTGACTAAAATTGATGATTTGGGTCCATGTCCTGTTCCCCAGCATCACATTACAAGTAAAGTCAATCCCGTTATGTTATACATCCAACACTTCACTGGAACTTATCCGACATCATAAATAGCAGTGCGCATGAACATTATGTACTCCAGAATTGGTGGTAATGGTTCTCCATCCATCCCTTTCCCTGGGTGATCTTTAAAACAGTTCATTATCCTGATATTTCCCCGTCACTAATCTGTTTAAGTTTACCTTCGTAAATTGCTCTGGGTGTGCCTCGTTTGCTTTCAGTTTAGCCAGTGCAATATAGATGTTCAGGACCTAAATGTCTCTTCAAGAGTCTCAGAAACTGTTAGTCTTTCCCTGATTGTTTTTATCATCGAGCGGCCCACGAATGCGCTTATTCAAGTGCTACCTCAAACGTTGGTTTTTTAAAATCTAAGATATACCTAGAAGTCACCTAAAAACAGATGTATGGTGCTATTTTATTTCCATTGTCGTTAGTGATAATGATTGTCCAGGATTCACAGCCGATAAAAACTGTTGACCACACAAAGCCGTTTAGAGCTATCATTTTGGTAGTCGATGATATGTTTCTATTTGTTCAGTAATGGGCTCATTTTTATTGAAACTACATTTCGTCACTGCAGTTCTTCGTTCCATTTCTGTGGAGCATTCGGCATCAGATTCTTCGTGCATAGAACACAGAACTACAACCCCGATAGACAGCCACGTGACCATTCCGAGACACTATTGACGCCTACAAAGAATAGAGTGGCTTCAGTTTTTAGATAAGAATTGATCTTAAATTTTACCCAGACTGCGACCCAAGTGGCATACTCATTTCGATTCTAGGGTGTGGGTGGACAAGTGGTTGGGCTGCCGGACTCGTAATCGTGAGGTTGCGTGTTCGGGGGTTTGAGCCTCAGGCACGACGTTGTGTCTCTGAGAAAGTCACTTTACAAGAATTATCCTCACTTCACCGAGGTGGGAATGGATACCTGGCCATAGAGAGCGAAAGATCTTGTCAGTGTAAAAGTGTTTCAGCACCGATAAAATGGCAGCTTGCACTGTATGATTTCCAAACAGTTAATACTGTTTTAGAATGCTATCAGGTCTGCTACTGGGGTAAAAGTATAGATTGTAAAGCACACAGAGTTTGCCATTGAACGGGAGTTTGTGCTATACAAATGCCATATAATTATTATTTTAGAATCGCCAAGGCTTTTTTTTAACGTATCCACATTTCAAACAGTACCTCTTCATTTTTGTATGTTCATGTCCTAGAAGACTAGGCGACCAATCCTACCCATCCAAGAATCAAGGGGTGTAGAAAACATTCATTGTTTGAGTAAGTTGGTTCAGATAATAATATAGATAATATTTCACGTCTTTGCTACGACAGTCATCCCAAGAAACAAACAGGTACATATTTGCATAGAATTAATTTAATCGAAATTGGTTAGCAGCAACTATACTAGTATACCTGATTTGACAGATTATGATAAAATTAACTTTAAGAAGGACAATTTTTATTATTATGGTTCAAAATTATTTGAGCGATAGTTTTCCCAAAACCACGAAAACACTTTAAAAAAACAACAAGTGTTTCAGACACAGTCTGTGTCACATAAACAATACTTCTACGAGAGGTAGGCGACTTCATACGTACACAGACACACTTACTCACACACACACACACACACACACACACACACACACACACACACACACACACAACCCTGGCTGAGAGTGATACAACGTCAACAAAGCACAAAAAAACGAAATGATAAAAATTCTTGCTTACTTTGGAATCGAACACGGGTCTTCTACGTGAGACAACGAAGTGCCTACAGCTACACCACAGACACAGGTTGTTTGTTGTGTATAACACATTACATTATATGTATGTACGTTGAGTGTGAGAGTATGGCGTATGCGTGTGTACGTGTGTTTAGTTACGTGTTTAGAACTCTCTGTTATATTGCAAACCTTAGATATTATCGTTGATTTGCTTTTAAACACGCTGAGGATGCTATGATTATTATTATGTTCCTATTTCCCATTCACCACAACCGAAGCATGAGAGAAAATTAATAAGAAATTTTAAAAAGAAATTAGATACCTCTCCTTCGCATTATTCTGATCAATTTTTTTCTACTCTTTTTATTCAGATATCAGAGGAAGAATTTGCAGTCAGATGTTCGGGTGCACCTATTTCTTTCTTGCTTTTTTCTGTTGAGTCTCCTCATTGACCAGGACAAATAACGTCAATCATTTTCTATCTATGGGCAACTGAAACTGATATGCAAATATATTCTGTCACATTTTTAAGTAGATATATCTATCTATATGTTACAGTAAGAATGCGTACCTAGTGAATACGCGTAATCACTGAATATTTTAGTGAATACACGTAATCCCCGTTTCACTCAGGGGTTTCATGTAATCACTGACATTTCTAGTGATTACGCGAAACCCCTAAAATTAGACCTATCATTTTACGTGTTTTTACTACTGAGCATTCAGTGAATTCACGTAATGGCCCCGCCACTGTACAGGGATTACGCGTTTCCACTGAAATATTCAGTGATTACGCGTATTAACTAGATTGATCTACGTGTTCTTACTGTAACATAGATATGCCAGCTGGCAAACAAAGAGACAAC
>NW_004797670.1:554693-567193 GCF_000002075.1 Aplysia californica
CACAAACTCATACACACACACACACACACACACACACACACAGACACACACTCCTATACTATCACACGAAAACCATGAAGAACCAAGCGAAACCAAAATAACACCCAAAAAAAAACGCACACACACACACACACACACACACATAAGCACACACACACATACACTCACACATACACATCAGCATTATTACGTACAAAGGCATGCACACACATACACACACACAGAATCACAAATACACGCTCACATAATATATACCACACCACACAACACCAAAGCCATGAAGAACCAAACAACCCCCCCCCAAACAAAAGACAAAACAAAACAACCCCTCCCCCCACACACACACAGACGTGCATAAGCATAGACACAAATAAAACATAGATCTACGAACACAGAGATAAATGCACACATAATATATTACGCCAACTTATTAAAAGATAGGCACACACACAAACGTTCTCGTACTCGTTCAGTTCCACGAAATCACCATGGGAACACATATGATTTTTAAAAGACTAAAAAATGAACATCTTCAGTTCAAACAGAATATTGTTGAAAATTAGTCCTTTGTAAACTATTGTTAATATCAAGCATGTATCGTTATAAAAGAAAATGTTTTTTTTTACCTTTTTAGGCTCAAATGCGTCAGCATGCATTATTATCTTTTTAACAGTAAAACATTTTGTCATTGTTCTTTAAAAATGTGAACGAAAAAATAGTGGTTATTTTATTATCCAATTCAAATAATATATCATGCTTCCCTTGAAAATGACAAAGAATTCTTTAATTACATATATGCTTTCTATTCAATCCTCAATCTTTTAAGTATGTAATTGAGTCGAGTTTCAGCATGATCTGAAGAGATAATATTTTTCAACGTATTGATCAACGCTGTACAGTTTCAAGTCAATGTATCCTAATCAACACGCATAAATAATATTATCCGATAGAACTCTGTCAAATGAGTGTAAAGAGGTGAAAACTTTCCAAGCATCGTACATTCCAAATAGTCATGAAGAAGGAAGAGCTCTAGCATGGCCTTGGTTGCATCATCGTATACATTGCCCAAAAATTAGCAATGGCGACGGGTAAACTTTTGGGTACCAAGGATATTTTACCAACGTTAACGATGTTTTTCATCTGATTTTGTTCCTGTCCATCCCCATAACTCAGTGAAACGAGCGCACAACCCAGAAGAGTCCTTATACAGTATGTCGTCCAAAAAAGTATACACCTTTACGAAGGACTTGCTTGCACTTTAGTACTGACTGCCACAAACCCAGGTAAAGTCACATGGATATTTAGGAAAATAGAGGTATTTCACAAACAAACTTGAACTCGTAGATGCACCTTGTGTTTCTTAACCCATCGATTGCTGCTTGGAACGCACCACAGTCATCTTTGTTCATCCTTGTCGGTTGGTCTTTACCAAACAATGACTTCTTTTCTTCATTTGTAACCGATGCACCATTTACCCATTTAAATCTGCCTTTGGTTCCCTTACCCTCCATACCTACCCAATAACGCCCAAGTACTGGAATTTCCCCAGTGATTTTCATTAGAAGATCTATCTTGTCTCTTGTTTCTGAAACAAACAGGCGCCCACAAGTATAACAGCCGCATGCGGCTTTTGCATCCGTGAAATTTTTTTTGTTATAATATTCCACTCTCAGACAGGCTTTGGCGCTCTTATACTCATACATTTTGAAACCAGAGCTTACATCACACTCAGTGGCTGACTGATGGACGTACTCGTAGATCTGACCAGATCCACAGGTCAGGTCGAGACTATCTGACAAACAGGAAGCACACGTGCAAGCTGAAGTGTCTGCGTTGTACATGAAGTATGTGCTCGAGTGGCGAGAGAAACATCTGGAAGAGCATGCTAGACGTGATGGCGAAGTGTATGTCCGAACGGGGATAATGTCGTGTCTTTTGGTGAAAAGTTTTGTAAACTGTCGAATTTGGACATCATTGGCTAAGGCGAAGCAGGTGATGTATGCAATGGTGACAGCGTATAATAGAGCGCGTGAAAAAGAGATCATTGCAAATATCCTTAAAGCAGCCTCATGAAGAATACCCTTACACAAAAGAATTTTGGCTCTCAAAATGTCTTGGAGAACATTAATTTAATCTAGTACCAGTTAATTTTTTCTCTTCTTTTGTAGTCAAGACTTGTACACTTTAATCCGTTAAGTGACAATAATTGTGCTTTTTTAGAAACATTAGCCAAACTCGGAAGAAAATCGAGATTACTGCACAGTAACAATTTGTTATTCAAACACGTTGAATTTTACTCCATTGTAGCGATGTACAGGTATTCTAAATTTGTCCTGTAAGTGCTTTGGAGT
This sequence comes from Aplysia californica, assembly GCF_000002075.1. Lineage (NCBI taxonomy): Eukaryota > Metazoa > Mollusca > Gastropoda > Aplysiida > Aplysiidae > Aplysia > Aplysia californica. The sequence goes on from NW_004797670.1 coordinate 557,045, forward strand.
CAAGAATGGGTCCCACTCTCCAGTGAGCTTCTATTACTTAACCACCGCCAGGTTCCCAGTTTCCACAACGCCTACATTGTTTTTATCCGTCTGTCGTCTCTTCTCAAAGCAGAAAATGTCAACTTGCTAGCCAGCGCGCGTTCTACAAACCCCAAACGAATCAGTTCCGTTGGTAAGAGCATCGCGATAATAAATGGGAGAGTTCCAAATCAAAAAGCTTTTATTGCGGGAGACGATGACTTCGAACTCTGGTACAAGATTTTGAAATGGAAACTGACATCGTATGGTTTTATGGAAGGAATTCAGACAATGACGATCCATTAACGTTCAGAAGTCGTCAGGTCCACAGAATGGAGGACGCACTGTTGTTTGTTTTTGTTACTTGTTTTTGTTTTGTTTGTTTTTTCCCAGCTGATGTGAATGTCTGCTTGTGTGCTTGAACTTCAACTGACAATACTTTCATACATCAGATGTTTATTCTTTTTTTTTTAACATGTTGGTGGATGATATAATAAGAATTTTGCAAGAAATCTAACTTTTTCAAGACTGGAATACTAATATATGCACATCTTTAATCAACGCTTGCTTTGACAAAATCTGAAATAAGCCAACAGCTGCAACAGTTAAGCCCTGATTACATTTTTTTGTCTTTGTTTATGTTTTTGGGGGGTTTTTTCATCGTTTTTTGGGGAGGGGGGATTTAGCCTGTTTGTCATAATGCACAAAATAAATCAATCTTGCTTTTGTTAATTAAATTATGCCGTCAAGTGAGGTGAAATTACTCAAAACTGAGATTGTCACCAAGTTAAGAATGAAAGGAAAGGCCTGCCAGAGATATGTTAGTGAAAAACACTCATGGTTGATGTATTTTTCCCTGACATGTGTCGTGGTAGGCTGAAGAATCATATTATAAAGATTCATATTATAAAGATTCATATTATAAAGATTCATATTATAAAGATCTTGAGAACATAGTCAGAAAAATAAAATCCATGAATCACGGTTTGTCTGTTTTTCTGGGAAATATAAAAAATGCACTGACGCTGTACAAGTATCATAGAAATATCGTTATTCAAAACCACATTATAGATACATAATTATGGGCGAATGATATATATTGAAATGAATTTGATATAAATATAGTATTATCAGCAATCTGGGAGACTTTGACTAATCAAGAGAAGATGGTGCAGGTCATTGTTTTTCTTTCGTGTTGTCTGCCACGATTTTTCCAATCTTTCTTCGAAAGACTTGAAACGACAGCAACATTCAAGGCTTGGCCTTTATTGTCAGTTGAGTTTTCTAGTAAAGAAGAACAAAAGCAATTGGTTATTAATACTAAGGTGAGAACTAAGATTGATCTTCTTTTCTCCTGGGTAAAGCAATAGCAATTGAAGTAAATGGATAACGATAGATTTACATTACATTGAATACATTATAGTAATTTTCACAATAAAAGGTTTGCACTCATTTAAAGATTTCAATTCGCACTTCAATTGGAACATTGAAGAAGATAATATACTCATGTGAGATAGCCTGGAAACTTCAATTTGAACCTGGTGTATAAACCAGAGCAAAGGCAGAGTAGAATTCTTTACAGAAAACCACTACCGGGTATATAAAGGATGGTGTACTTTTGTCTTCATTTAAGAGTACATTCACATTTTAATGCATATTGTGCAGAGTCGCCATTTTGTGTACAATTTCAAACTGTTTGATTGTATGATATCGAACTAGTGCATGAATTAGATCAGTGTGCGGGCATTTACATAATTTGGTTCCTCGATCACAACAAGATGTGAGCTTTGTACATTTTCCCTGAATGTCTACAGAGAACTTTGCCACTTTGCATAAAATCAATGAGCTGATGTCTCACAAAATAAAGTGATTCCGGCAAGTGCGTACATACCTTGAACAAATCGCTATCGGAGAATTACAATGTTCTGTCTGACATTTTTGGCGGTGTGAGTTAGATCTACTAAGTACATGAGTTCGGAAATGTTAATGTTCTATTTGTTGTATCAAAATCCTAAGGTTATTCGGAAAACATTTCAAGATATTCAAAGAATTGCATTTTTAAAAAACTCGACATGATGTTAAACTCAAAATCAGGGAGTTCTCGCGGCCTAGAGGTTAAGGTGTTCGCTTCTTATTGAATAGGTTCCGGGTTCGAATCCGGATGTGGGCGAAAAATTTTCTTCTCTAATAATTATTTTCTCTTTTCACTTCCTTTCCTGCTCTCTAACAATGTTCTGTCGTCTGCTTTCGTCTCCATTTTCTGCCCCCACCCACTCACCTCATTTGTCCCCCCCCCCTCCACCCTTTGAGCTCCTGATTCTTTCTGTAGCCTTTCTACTGCTACACCTTGACTCCTTCTTACTGTCGCTGTCTTTCAGCCTCACCCCTGATTTCTAGGGTAGGAAAGATCTACATCTAACCTTTTCAGACAAGGGTGGAAAATCTCGGAGGTCCTGTGTGCAATTTGCACACATTAAAGATCCCTTGGTTGCCCATATTTGATCAGATTAGGCTTCGGCCGCCTCCTGGGAAAAATTCAAAATTTCCTACCAACCGAAAATGTTTAATGTGTCCCGCGCGCTCAGATGACCTTATGTAGTTGCGACCGCCGTAAAACACTTACCAAAACACAAACAAACAAACAAACTAACAAAAAACCCACAATCTTTTACGTTAATTTTTTTTCAATCTAGGTACTGAGAAGATAGAATTTGTAATTCTGAGGAAGAGATACCTTACACAAATGTTTAGACAGGACAAGGCTCTCGGTAAACGTTTATTAACTTGGCCAACAAGGTCAATAAGTAAAACGTTGCTCTTCCGTGAATTTCTGCACACAACGAAAGAACATTATTAAGCTTGGGGGGGGGGGGGGGGGGGGTTGTTGTTGTTAATTGATTTTTCTTATTCCACAAAGATCAAAGCTTACCAAAAAAACGGACGTATTTTTTAGTAGTGTGATTAGATAATATTCTATATTGCAGCACCAATGTGGGTAAACAAGCATGATGTTGCGATAGAAGCACTTTCATCAAAGTCTACATAAACCTTTTTTTCTTTCTCTTTTTACATTAAAAGAAACGCCGCACATTTCTTAGCCACGCATATATTGTTTAAGATTAGATTGGTGTTTTTTGTAAATAGGTGTATTGAAAGCACAGTGCCCTTTAAAACTGGAAGGTTTTTAAGAACACAGTATACATCGACTGACCAATGTTACATTTTTTAACGTGTCGATCAATAAGATCTGAGCCATTCATCATTCTTAGGACGCAATGGAATTCACGCCACCCATGAAGCCATAAATCTTCGTACGGAAAATTGAGCCTGAATTCGCCTCACCCCCTCTTTTTTGAGTAAATAATCAAATAGTTCAAGTAATGGCAGTAGTAGGATTACGATAGTGGTAAATGATCATTCACATCCCTGAGCACAGAGTGTTTATGCATTTTTTTCTGTATTTGAAGCCCAATATTATAGTTGCCTCTTCTCCTTACAGGGAGATAAGACAATAACTTAAAGCAGGATACAATATTTCATAATGTAAATCAATTATTAAAATGGAACAGCAATCAACTAGGGCTGAGACTGAGATTTTTAGTCAAATTAAAAAAAAATAAATTATTACTTGAGTTGTGGTGTTAGATAATGCTTTATCCTATGAGTGAAATTCCCAAGATGTTATCACAAGTTTGAACGAGGGAAAACAACTGGCAAATTCACAAGTAGGATAAATCATTGTCAAACATTATAACAAGTGTAATACATTTTATATACCATACTGGCATCAGCTAGCGACACAGATCCGGACCAGTAAAGTTCAAATGACCAGCCAATTGGACAAGAGGATCCACTCAGGAGTATCACATGGAAACAAAATGTTCATGCTCGTCGGGGTCAGAGTGAGGATTGGGGGAAAAATCGGAACTGTTTTCCTGTATTATTGTTTTAGCCACACTAATTGACATGTTGTGCTCTCCTTACTCTGCAAAATAAACCCCAAACAAAAACAACAGCAAAACAAAACATAACAACGCAAGTACAGGCAAAGCAAGGCAGAAAACGTACGATTCAAAAGTTGAAAAAATTGAAATACTGCATTTATATGACATGTTTTCGTAGGAATAGGAATAACTTTGATTTTTGAATTTTGCAATCAAATCAAACCAAAGGCTAGGGGTCGTTTGTTAGCATGGATCTGCTAGCATTGCACTGAAATACATCTCCAAGCACTGACGGAGAGAGCTAACCCCAATTTACTATTGTACACACTACTTGACTCAATGTAGAGCAGAATGAAAGGCAACGTAGAGAGTTTCGCGTACTCTCTATTGTAGGGACAGTGGGAGACTTGGTGTTTGGCATTTCATTTGGGCGCCTACTATACGGCACAGTGAGCTCGCTTTGCTTTGCAGCGCCGATTTTACAGAGGGCAAAGAGCGGCTGTCATAACATTGTACGGTCAAGGAATAGATTCAATCTATACTTTGCTTACATAATGTTAGAGGGCTAATATAATGCTAGAAGTAGTTTATGTTAATTGTTATATTTCATGTGTGAGATATCAGCTTATATTTAATGTATGTAATATAAAGATTTATTTTACCGGAAGTGCATACTAAAACAACTCCAAGTACGGTATAAAACGCATTCTCATGAAAAAAATGATCAGCGCCAAAGTCCATCTTTGCAGACTCTTCTTTTACACAGTTCAAGTGTTGTAGTTTTAGTATCTCACTTTTTCTCTGTTGTTACGGCTTTCGCAAAACTTCTACTATCAACAAATTGCGTGACGTAAGCTTAGGCATAGTTTGACACCCAATTTTCACACTCTCATGGCTTCAGACATTGACTGAGCATCCCCCCCCCCCTGGCTCTCTGAGTGGATGCAGCTGTAGTAGTAAGGAACATTCAATTTCACAGCATCTGCCTCATTTAGCCATATCGATTCCCTCGTGGAGGAGGGGGGGGGGGAGAATTCAGGACCAGTGTCTTTGGCTGATGACCTATTTTGTAACAGGAAGAGTAGGGGGTGGGGAGGGGGGGATTCAGATTCCTCCCAATCTCGAAACACTAACTTGGGTTCTGGTAGTAGCCCCAAATCCCATAAAAGGTCACCCTTCATAGAAACTGATCACGAACTCACTCCAGGTGGGTATCGACTTTGGTTCAATGAGATCGGGAATGAGTTGCAAGCCGTTCCCCTGACAATGCATGTTTCATCTCAGCCCTCATTGATTAACAAAAATTAAAATCATAGGTACCCAACATAAGCTAATATAATAATGATATTATTATTCTGCTTGAAGTCGTATTCTTACCTCCAAGTCAGGGAGTTGCTATAACATCGTTGTTTAGATAAAGGAAAAGTAGCTTGCTGTAAGGCGAACGGGATAACTTCAGAGGCTGAAACACCCAATACAAACACACACACACACACACACACACACACACACACACACACACACACACACAAACACATACACACACAAAATGATCAGTGATGTAAACATTCAGTAACCAAATTCGATACCTCACCGCTGTCATTACTTAAATTATCCGATTACAAACGAGGGAGAGTATGAACCTTGGAGACAATTTACATCATTTTAGCGTACCCTCTTCTCTTAAAGAACTATAATAAAAATAAATGGAGTCCACGTGACCTGTCTTTGACACGATCAGCTTTTAGGGTGTTTTACACGCTCCCCCCCCCCCCTCCCCAAAGAAAATACATAAATAAATAAATAAAAATGGAAAATAAAAAATAAAAAATTAACAAATTAACAAATAAACAAATACATAAATACATAAATACATTCATAAATAAATGAATAAATAAATAAATAAGAAGAAAAAATATTTGACACCACCGACGGGTTGCATAGACCCTGCCTCTCTGGACCAACCAGCCAAGAGGGCTGGGTGGGACATCCATTTCCTGCAAAGAAATGTAGAGAGAACAAGCAAGGTGAAACAAGGGAGATGGCTGAGATTTATTTAAAAAAGATATAAAAAAACATCGACCTATATCTTTTTTCAACTCAAGGGAAGCTGCTGATATACAATGTGTCCTTTCTGATTTTCTGATTTGTAGAGCTCTCTTCGTAGATATGATTTAAAAAGAGAGAAGTATTAATTTCTTTTAAAAGTTTGAAAAATACGAATGAAAATATATTAATACAATCACGTAGTGGGGCAATCATTCATCGAACATCGCCAAACGTTTGTGTAATATAATTAAAATAATATCATTTATTTTTTATTTTTACAATATTATTTTTCATTTGCATTTTTTTCACTTTAAAGGAAGAGAACTCTTCAAATCATCAAGACTATCTTATATCACGGTAGCTTTCCTTGATTCGAGAAAAATTGGTGGATTAAGGTCTTCTCTTTTAAAGCCATCTCCCTTGTTTCACCTACTTGTACTTACGCCTTTCTGATGGCAGGATGTGGAAAATCCGTCATCACAACCATCAGAAAAAGACAACTGAGATTCTTTGGCCATGTAAATAGATCAAATGGACAAGAGAAACTGATGCTGTGTGCAAGATAGAGGCCCGGAGAGCACACGAAGACATAGAACAGCATACACAGTTGGCCTGTACAACTTTACAACGAATAACACAAAGAGAAAACCCGATCTGATCAAGAAGACAGATAACAGGAAGGAATGGAGTACCATGATCGTCAATGCCTGCTCCAGACCTGACACTTGAAGTAAAAGTATAAGAGGGGAATCCATATCCCAGTCAGTCTTAGTTGGCTGGTCCTTCCAGCCAGGGTCGCCGTGAAACGTGCTAAAAGGCACGCGCGCGCCGTGTGTGTGTGTGTGTGTGTGTGTGTGTGTGTGTGTGTGTGTGTGTGTGTGTGTGTGTGTGTGTGTGTGTGTGAGTGCGCTTTATTTTAAAAGTGGGTCATTTCGAAGGTATGTCACATGTTCTTCAGTTAACACTGCTGATGGGCGGTTCCCCATTATTTTCCGGTATTCATAGATTCCCGATTTTTTAAAGCTAGCAATAATAGGAATTGGGTCCGAACTCAACTGTGATTTTTTTCTGGGGAGTCCATGATTTCATCCATCCAGTCCGACCCTAGACAATTTATTACTTGATAAATTTCGATGATTTCATTATTACTGGTTACTAGGTCGAGTTAGAACTTAAAGATTCAGCACAACCTTAATTTTGGAACACAACCGTATCTTTTTCTTTTTTTTTTGAGGGGGGGGGGGGGCAGAATTATAATATAGAAATGGTATAGGTTTAACATCTCTATCAACACCATTAGGTTATTTAGGAGGCGGGCTTTTATAAATGAACTTGGGAACCATTGATATATGTAAGAAGCAATCGATCTTTTCCTCCGAAGAAATTTGTTCTGAAATCAATTTTTCGCCCAGCCCTACTTTCTATGCTTGTTTTTGTTTTGTTTAGTATAAGGTTTTACGGCGCTCGCAACTGCATAAGGTCATATGAGCGCGTGGGACACACCTAATACTGTTTCGTTGGTAGGAAATTTTGAATTTTGCCTGGGTGGCGGCCGAAGCCTACTCTTATCGATTTTAGACCACCAAGAGATCTTTAACGTGTGCAACTTGCACACGGGCCCTCCGAGATTTTTCGCCCTTCTCCGAGAAGGCTAGGTGTAGATCTTTCCTACCAGAAGATCATGGGTGTGGCAGAAAGACAGCAGTTAGGAGGAGCCAAGGAGTAGCAGTAGAAAGGCTGCAGAAAGAGTCAGGAGCCCAGAGGAGGGGGCAGGGGCGGTGAGGGGTGGGGGCAGAAAGTGGAAATGAAAGCAGACAACAGAACATTGTTAGAGATCAGGAAAGGATGTGAAAGGAGACAATTTTAGAGAAGAAAATTTTTTGGTCGCTACCCGGAATCGAACCCGGGACCTTTGAATGAGAGGCCAACACCTTAACCTCTAGGCCACGAGAGCCCCCTTTCTATGCTTATCTCAGAGTAGATGGTACACTAAGAATGGCGTAAAAATGTCTCCCAAGTCGGCACTCGCTATGTTCATAAAGTGTACCTGTGCAGAAGTGAGATATAACGGACGCAATCTAACTTGCCCCCACTGACGTCACCAATCTACCTATATTCTTCAAATAAACACTTTTAATTTCTGCCTGAATTTCAGTGGGACGTATCCTTTTCGAGTGGAAAAAAAAAAGAAATTGCAGCTCTAACATTACTTTTGACTAACTTTGAAAGAATGTTAAATTCCACATTTGTAGTAACTTAGTGGAATACATAAAATGAAAGCCCCGTATTGAACCACGGTTTAAAAATTATAAATAAAATCGAAAAAACATATTAGATAGGTATTTAACTTTGGGCATTTTCGCGTTTGTTCTGTTACCACCTCAGTATAACTCTTTAAATACCATTTTTTAAAAACTATAATATGAGTTGGATCGTATTGAAATCAGGCGCTCGTCAAAATAGTGAGCGCTATGCGCTAAGAAGCCGACTATTTCCGCCTGATGGGCAGCAGTCTACTTCGATATTTTTTTCGTTTTGTTTGTTTGTTTGTTTGCTGTTGTTTTTTGTGTGTTTAAAAAAAAATGTGTTGTTTGTTTGTTTTGTTGCTCGAAAACTTTGAGTCCACTTAAAGATTGAAAAAAAAAAGAACCAAAATACATTCCTGCATTGTTCCTACTGGGGAAAAAAAAGTAATCAAAGGCTCAAAAAGTAAATCTGCAGTTTCCAAAGACGCTACAGCTTTGGGAGCTCCGAATGTTCGCTGGAATTTTTTGGTCTAAAACCAGGCAACCCCCCTCCCCCCCTCCCCCTCCGTTAATCGCAAAGGTCTTGATTTCTTTTTAAGATACTTGCGTATTTCTTCATCAAATGCAAAACAAATGAAAATGCATAATGCAGGTAATGATACTAATGTATATCATAATGTTAAAAAATTAACCAGCGCCTGATTCGTGTCGTAACAGAAAACAAACATTGCTTGATAGGTGAGTCATGTCCATGAAACGATATTCATAACTTCGTTCTTTTGAATAGAAAACTATTTGTGAGGCATCGTGGAGAAATCAGGAGCTCGTCAAAATAATGAAATCGAAGAAAACAGCATTTTTCTTCCCGCTTGACAATTTTTATCAAATTTTTGTTTTTGGCTTAACACCTTTTATGTCCATTTACCGAAAAAGTAGGTTAAAGACACAATGATGTAAATTTACAGTTTCCACGCACTTTCCAGCGTTGAAGTAGTCAAGCTTTGGCGGCCATTTTCTCGCTAATTTTACCTCTGAAATCAGGTCATCCCCACCTTCTTCGATCCAAAATATCTCCACTTCTATCGAAGATTGGTAGGTAATTTTTCATTGTAAGCAAGACAAATGAACAATCTTTGATGGTGCCAATACCTCAATATGCCCAAAATTTGACGAGAGCATGATTTCACCATGCTCTGACACATTTGGTTAAAAAAAAAAATGTTAAGGTGTTTTACGACCCTATCCACACGATTCAGTTTGTAAGCGACAACAAATTTACATGGCAAAACCACGTAAACAATATCGTTAAAAAGGTAAATCAGAGGCTGTACTTTCTGAGGAAACTAAAGTCTTTCAATCTGAATCCATCCATCCTTCAGATTTTCTACACCACCACAATAGAAACTTTGATAAATTTTGGAATCACTTGCTATGGTAGCAATATGGGAAGGCAGCACATTATAAAACTAAATAAGTTGATAAAAAGGCATCAAGAACAATTGGTAGAGACCTAAGTAACTTTGAATATCTGCACAAGACAAATGTTCTAAAAAAGGCGGAAATAATGCTTAGTGACCATAGCCACCCACTGACATTGGAATTTCAACTATCGACCCGTAGTAAACGATACATTTCCAAAAAAGCAAGAACAGACAAATATAGAAATGCATTCGTACCAACTGCAGTGAGGTTACTGAACACACAGTGCACAAATGAAACAGAGAGAGAGAGAGAGAGAGAGAGAGAGAGAGAGAGAGAGAGAGAGAGAGAATGAATGTTTTACGGAGCGGGTTGTCCCAGCCCGTGAGACATGTATTTACTTGGCCTAATGTCCTGTCTTGTTATGCGTTTGCAAGAGTGCACCTTTACGTCTAACTTTTGTAACGTCTACT
>NW_004797670.1:572193-582193 GCF_000002075.1 Aplysia californica
CTGTATAACATTTTTCCGGATCAAAGCCCTTTTGATGGCTGAATAAATGACCATGCAGTTACCAGCTTATCACACCTGACCCCTCTGCTGTCGTTAATAGGCAAACTTACGAGCAGTAACGCCTTTCAACTACCCACGCTTGTATGATAATTGCGCGGACACGTAATAATATAAGTCATCACAGACCATCTGTGTCGAGTCCACTCGCTCCCCCCGCCCCCACCCCTAAAAATATTTTAACAGGACACTGCAATTTAAATGTAATGGTTCAAGCCTTTAAAATATTGTAATATGTATCAGAATAGTATAAATACCAATATATATGAACCGATGAACCGTGCAAAGCACTATGCTGATAAAACAACAGCCATTTTTCTAATACATTTTGTTTTGAGAGTGATATAATATGCTTTTGAAATCTAGACAATAAAATAAAGTAAGAATATTAGTTTTCAAGGGATTCTTTTTTCAGGCTATAGATCTAGATCGAAAACTACCAAAACTTGCTTACATTTGGGTGGTAAGACATAATAATTTGAATCGGTAATTTCATAAGTCATGGAGAGAATCAGCCTATGCAAGTTCTACTTGAATTTCTTTACTGCTTTTTTGAATAATGTAACATTTGCCTGAAAGGTAAAGAAGAAGTTGTTATAAAAATGTTTTCTTAGAAATATTTGCATTATGTTGGCAAAAAAGTTTGTTTTCTTGGTAAACAGCATTCAGCTTGTTGGCTCTCCTCAAAAATTGTAAAAAACTGCCTACGTTACTTTTTTTTCTTAATGACGGCAGATCGTACAGAAGGAAAGGTCCATCACAAGGTTTGTTGCGCCATTTTGTTTTCAAGTTTTTCGACTCGGAGCATGAGCAAATGTTAGACATTTCGCAGCCTTAGAATTACACAGTTCTATCTGACAACTTTGGCCCTTTTGAGTAGCTAAAATCATGAGGTCAGAAACCAAAATGTTCTGTCGGTTCTATCAATTTGTAAGATTATTTGGAGTCGTTATCAAGACAATTAAAGAATTGCGTCTGAAAAGCTTGATCATGATGTCAAAATAAAAATGTTTAACTTCAATTTTTTCAAAACTAGGTCCTGATCAGATAAAATGTTGTACTTCTAGCGTAGCGATTTGTGTTATCATTTTCACCTCACTTCAGAAAACAGCCTTGAAGGGGCGTGTCTGCTGAAAAATAAGTCCGTGAACCAAAAACATTATGTCAAGCAGATTTAGTTGTTCACGTGGTCTGGTAATGCAGCACTTCTAGTGGTTTCTTGGAAAGTTCCTTTTATCACAGATATGAACTTTTCAATTAAAACTGGCCTAACAGGTAAACAATTGCACAGAAAATATCGACGTCAGAGAGTCATAATATTTTTTGATAATATTATATTTTGTGTTGCAAGCCAGCGCCTGAGCAACGTTGCTAGGAATAGGCACATTCTCTATCACGTTTGTCGCAGTATGCTTGTGTTGAAGCATGGAGGCCTTTTAAGGGGGGGGGGGGGAGTGACAGGTTTTAAATTGACGATTTTCGGTCTAAATATGGTATCAGAATCTTTTACGTATTATAATACTCCGATTACTTGTAAATCTAAAAAGTGTTTACTCTTTGTGTTACAGTACAGTCATCATCTTTCAGATTTTCTGTCCGAGAACTCTCATTTTGCCTATTATGTAACAAAATCTCACCTTAATATTTTTTGGTTTGAGTCTACGGTTGCCATGGTAACGGCCACCATATTGAAAATAAACAGCTGTCATAAAAGTAAAAAGGATTTTTTATTTACCAACCGAATTTATTCAAATTTTGTACATTGATAGATATACTCAATACGAAATTTTACAAAGTTGAGATATTGGATATCTTGAATAGGAAAAAAGTTAGAGAGAGACAACTGACCTACCCCTTCATGCCTCTGAGTTCGATTACATAATCATCCATGTAGCTCACTTATGAAGGTATCGATTTTATTTTCCACCAGTAAAAAGTTTGGCTGTGGTATGGATAACAATCCCGCCCAAAAAATTTCATTGCAATCATAAAGAAATACCCCCCCCCCCTTTAGAAATTTAAGCCGTAACGCCTTATTCATAAGTCATAATTAGGAAACGCGAGCTGGGAAACAGAATCCTTTTGAAGTTTGAAGTAGCGTGGGATTTAAACTCTGTGTGTAGAAATTTAAAAATAATTATCACAGGTAAAAGCTGATTTTATTTCGGAATCAGCATAATATCAGAGTAAGAAAATGGCTCACGTGTAACCCGATTTGATGTTATGTATAAACTTAAGCAAACTTTGTGTTTGAATTGTCAGTTTTGACTCTGTAGTCTTCATGTAGATTCTCCACGACCATTTTAACATAAATAAAGTGTCTGCGCGGTGGGTACCCGTCTTTTGACAAGTGAGCAAAAGAAGCAGATGGCTAAGTCCTGCAAAACTCTCCTTCGAATTGAGTCCAATGACACACATTTCTTTAAAAACATAGTGACTTTGGAGGAAACTTGGATTTATCATTTTGATCCAGAACAAAAAATGTCCTCCATGCAATGGAAAACCCCTTCTTCTCCCTCACCAAAGACGGCAAAGGTAACACCATCAAGTCTTAGTGGAAAGGTCATGCTGTCGTGTTTCTGGGATTGTGAAGGTATCATCATGACTGACTACCCGGAAAAACCGTCACTGGGGACTACTATTAGGGTTTGCTGATAAAACTGCGGTCCGTATTGGGGAGGAAAAAGCGAGGAAAACTCCGTAATGGGGTTCTCCTAATGCATGACAAGGCCCCTGCCCACAGGGGCCGACAAGCAGTCCAGACAGCAGAACAGTGCGGCTTTGAAATCCGGCCACACCCAGCTTATTCACCAGATCTAGCCCCTTCAGACTGTTTTCTGTTTCCTAATCTTAAACATTCACTGAAAGGACGTCGTTTCAAAGTCAACGAGGACGCCATTGAAGCTGTGGAAGACTGGTTAGGAGCCTATTCTGGGTTCTTTTTTTTCTCAAGGACTTTTGAAGGTCAAAGAGAGGTGGCGGAAATCTGTTACTCTGCATGGTAACTATGCAGAGAAATGAAAGGCCAAGTTACAAAGCTCTATCTATATTCCTTATTATTTAGACCAAAGACTTCTTGAACCCCACTCGTAAGGTTAAACTGAACGAATCATTCAGTTTTCAGTTTCAGTATGCTTCACGTTAACTTGGTCATGACAACTAATGCCACACTGGTGGGGTTTTTTCCTGGAAAGGAAACCATCTTGTAATCATTACTGTAGATGTTTTGCTACCCCATCGATACAATGTGCGTATTTTAGACCGACGTCTGTAGTAAAATGGTTTGGATGCTTTTTTTTTAGTAAAGAGTTTTACGGCGCTCGCAACTGCTTACGGTCATATGAGCGCCAAGGGGTGGGTGTCAACGGAGAAACTCTCTAGCTTGAACAGCACAAGGTCTGCTTCCACTCTCAAGGCACCCCGGAAATAGCAGTTCACAAGAGAGTGACAAACATACAAAAGAAGTAGAGGAAAATGACAATAGTAAGGATTAGGAAAGAAAACGCAGCAGTTCCCTGTTTCAGATCAGGCACAGTTATGAGTGTGACATGATGAACCAGCCTATTTACAATTCTACTGTATTTGAAGGAGAAATGTCCCCCCCTCCCCTTTGGGAATGGCCTAAAGACACTACAGTCAGTGGCACTGCCCCGTGGGATGCTTTGCTGTTGAGCACAGGGGACCATTAGTTTTATCGGGTATTTTGGTCTTTCTGCTGCTGGGATATTGTATTCCTTTTCTTTTTTAGCTCGGGTTAGCCCTGACAGGCAGGTTCGAAACCCGCCTCATAAATTATCTACATTGTGTTAATAGGGGCGTTAAAACCCCTGTTTTTAAACAATTTTTTAGGAGATCGGCTGCTTCAACTCAGCCTGTCAGAGCCAACTCGGTCTGAAAGGTATACAGTTGTCTGGTAGAGACTGATAACCTTAAAAAAGCACAAAAATCCCCCCAAACCCCCCTTTATTACACGAATACCGAAATCTAACTCATGTCTGCAGTGTGCAACAGCGGAGCACCTTAACTCTACCAATTCTGCTCTGCATGTATTGCTCCTGCCTCGTACACTGAAAATCTGTTCCATAAGGCAGACATCTGAAGTTTGATGGTTAGGGGATTTCGTACATCGCGCTAGCCGTCAAAATACCAAATTAAATGCGAGGAAAATGAATCGTCACATTCATCATCACGCATTGCCAGATTAGAAACACACATCGGCGTTCTTGGTTCATCTCAAACGTCATTGCTTGGATGCTTTTATAAAGCCTATACTGTCCAATCTTTCCCTGTCCCTCATCTGTTCAAAAGCTCTTAGTAAATTGCTCTTGGTCAACCTCTGACTTTGTTACCTTTTGTCTTTTTTTTTTTCAGAGTAAGATAAGATGTTCAAATCCTTTGCGTCCTGTTAAGTGTCCCAAACTTACATTAATTTGTATCTTCCTAATTGTTTTATGTTTAGTGTTTAGATTTATATTTAGATTTATAGTACATGTTTTACAGCAGGCACTTGAAATACAATTATTATGGTCAATTATAAGTGCCGAACATTAGAAGTGTTTAGAAAAAAATATAAACACAAAAATGAAATATGGGAGATAAGGACGATAAGTGTTTGATAACAAAGAAGGAACAAACCACTCCAGATCACACGTCAACCACCCACGATTGTTTTAAATGTATTAGTAAGTGGCCCACATTGGCTTATTTCAGCACTACTTATAGTGAACTCTTGCATCCCATTATTAATGCTGGCTCCCCACCAAAGTTTCTACTTGTGTAATGATTATTGTGTCACGACCCGGTGAAATCAGGCGCTGGTCAATTTTTGAGTATGCAGTGTTATTGGTGCCATCTTAAAGCTTCTTTATCAGTCTATCTTTAGATGGACAAAAATACCCATCTATCTTGAATAGAAGTCGAGACTTTTGCGATTGAAAGAAATGGGGTTGCCTGATTTCAGAGGTAAAATACGAGAAAATGGCCGGCAAAGGTTGATGACTTCTATAGGTTGAGTGTCTTTGTAAACTCAAAATTTACTTTCAAGGTTTCTCAGTAAAACTCCACGCAAAAATGTGTTTTAGATGGATATACATGCTGTTTTGCTAAAAAGAACAAAATCGGATAGAAAATTGCCAAACTGGCAGAAAACTGCCAGCCTCTTCGATTTCATGATTTTGACGAGCGCCTGGTATATAAAATGGCGTCCAAAGAAACTTGAAAATGTAACCACCCAATCATCGTGCTATAGGCTTGCAATACCCTCTCAAGCTGCAAACCAATTTAAAGCTGAATACATTCCTGCATCATCTGAGGCATTACTGTTTCATTTATGTTAATAGACGCCCGAGATATTGTCACTCAAAAATGACCTTAAAAAGTCAGGCAAAATTGTGCAACATAAGAGAAACGCAAGTGTGTTCTCGCGTATATTGAAGTGAAGTGCATCAACACGGTGGAATGGACTTTCATTGAATATCAGATACAAAGAGAATATCATTGTCTCTGCAATGAACAACATCCCCTAATGATATTCTTAAAGAGGTTTGAGAACAGAGCAGCTACAACTGCCATACAAAACCTGAACGTAACAAAACATGTGCTTATTAGTAGTAATTCTGTTTTTGCTTAGGAGCTAATGGTGTCGTGTGCAGCAAAAAACCTCTGTTGCACATGGACTGTGTTAGTTAGATTTTGGACATAATTATCTGTCAACGAGGAACAGAAGCTACGGATTTGCAAAGATTTTGGGTTTGCTTGGGTGGAATGTACAAAACCGTCCTCAAAAGAATCACCGGATGGCTTGATTTAGTGGACTACATCGTGTAAGTGCTGAAACGGCATGTCTTATCCATACTTTCGTCATGATGTCATTCAAGTAAACATTTCCATGCATAGCAAAGAATTTTCTTACAGGGCCAATGCCACTAGATGATTCTTGGAAAACCAAATCAAATCAACGTTGGAGTGGCCACCAGTAAATAACCCCGATTTGAATCCTACAGAGTGAAGTACCATGAACATCAGCAGATGAAAAAGCAGATGTCCCAAGTCATACCTTTTGTTTGCAACTCTCTGTGACATTTGAGATGAAATGACTGATAATTATGTCCAAAATGTAAAAGAGTCGAGACCCAAACAGTTAGTGCACTACACAAAACCAATGGCTCTTAAGCAAGATAGCAATGAGCACATTTAATGTCTAATCCAAATTTTACATGGTAATTGTGATTGCTCTGTTTTCCATTTTGTTTGAAACTATTGTTACGAAAATATCAGAATAGAATATCGTTTACTGCAATATAAAATTCTCTGTTCATTGGATAGATAATGTCATGTTTATTCTATCAATAGGCGGGCGAAAACAATTTTATGTTACCTTAATTTAGCACATTTTTGCCGAGCTTGATTTTTTAAGGTCAATTTTGAGTGACCATATCTCGGGCGTCTCTTGACACGTATCAGATAATGCAGAATGTATTCAGCTTTAAATAAGTACGCTGCTTGAGTAGGTCATACGAGGCTTTTATTAACACGGTGATAAGGTGATTATAATTTCAAGTTTCTTTTGAACGCTGCGTGTATAACACCACAGTGACTTAAATAATATTAAGTCTTCCCTGATTAAAATTAAAAAGATGCATCTATAAAATAGGATATTTATTACGACGGGGTCAGAGTTTCCGGGGGGGGGGGGTGGCTGGCGGGTGCTCTGGTATGTTATGATCAGCTCCTTATTTCCTATCAAGCATCTAATATCCTGATTTCTCCTATTTTGTAGTGTACAGCTCTCTTGTAAGGCCTCTAATCTTCGGCACTTGTATGATCTGATTGTGTTAGAAAAGTTGTTAAAATTACTAAAAGTAAAAACAAAAATGTTTCAACAATAGCACGCTGATGTGTTAGGGAGCAGCTTATAAAGAGTTAAACTAACACCCAGCGTGTTACGAAACATGCTGTTTAATCGGTTATCTCAAAACATTGCTCGCCCCAAAGGTATGGAAATTAATTGCCTCTTTGATCCCATAAACTCTAACTGCCTGATCGATATACACAGGTTTAGGTGTAAGCCTTGGATGTTTTATTCTGTAAGTATTAAACTGACCACACCCCCCTCATCTGAAACACATGCACGCGCGCGCACACACACACATACACACACACACACACACACACACACACACACACACACACACACACATACACATACACACACATCCACACATCCACACGCACAAACACACAAACACACACACACACACACACACGCACACACACACACACACACATTCGGAACTTACTTTCTGTACTACGTTTATCCCTCCAATCTCTGTGAGGTCTGCATGAAGGTAAATATGACAGCAGGCATGAAGGACAATCCGAATTATAGGCGATTTCCAGGTTGAGAACTATGCAAACGGGTTGCATGGAAGCGAAACGAATAAATTGGAAAAATGAATATTATATATTAATCCGCTGACAGGAAAAGGAGGGCAAAACAGCACCTGGACATGGATTGCTGGTGCCTCTATAAATAAATTATTAATGATCAAGATCAAGGACAATCTTAAGAATGGGGCGGGAATCGGGAGTGGGGAGGTTGGGGTGGGGATGGACGTAAGTAATATATAAAATCTACTGCATTAATTTACTGCATTTTAATATTCTGAACTTAGGAGAGTACTCGGATATCTCATTTAGCATCATGTTGGATTACACAGAGAACGGCTCTGGTTCGAACCACCTACTGGACGCTTTAGAACTCCGGTTGATTGGTAAGGTACACGACTACAGAATATTTAGATTGCATTATCAGAACTTAGTTTTAATTTTTTATTTACCACTCCTTCAGGTTCACAAAATTTGGAGTTAGTCCATTGGCATAATGTTATGATTCTAAACTTTACCGTACTATTAAGATGATGACATTGTGTCGTACACAAACCTTCTTAGTCGTTCAAAAAAGCACTGCATAATTATATATTATTTTCAAGGACATCAATTGTCAGGCCCTCACAGGACACCGAATCACCGATAGCGTTGTACCTTCTTACAAGTCTTGCTACTGCGTAGCTCGTACACCCAGATCCAGTTCCTGCACACAGTCCTCCAGCTCTCGCTACACAAGGGCTCCATGTACACCGTCCTCTAACTCCAGATTCCCTGACTTAGTAGAGTTCACCCCAGTCAGCGTTTAGGTCACTTGTGAACTGAACGACAAGTTATCTTGCTTGCAGCTGGACACTTTCCACAGAGTCGGCAGCGCTTACATTCAACAAGACAAGTTTCTATTTTCGTATTTCCGTTTCATAACAGTTGCAAAGTTTCTCAAAGTCCATAGTAGATTATTGTTTAATAATTTATACGCTCGCTATGTATTATTAATGATATTATGATCCCAAAGGAGCACCTGTGGCGGAAGTGGTTAGGTGCTCCACCGTAGCAGACAAAAAACCAGCAATCGATTCCATGTTTTGCGAAATTTTATCAAAAATCTTGGTCTTTCTGCCTGGATGTAGATCTATATCCTTCTCATCCTCGACTGGAAAATAAGTCTGGTTACTTGTGATGAGCGGTAATATGGTCCCACAAGTCAAAAGCTTTCAGCAGATCAGCTTCGCCTTTTGGCATAGTTGTTACTTTTTGTTCTTGTAGTTGTTGGTGATTGTCATGTTTGGAAGAAATACATGAACTGACATAATTGTCCTGGTCCCATAAAAGGCTCTGCTCCAATATATTCGATCCTGAGAAAATGGTACCTTTATTCGAAACTAAATAGCATAAAACATGACAAAATGTATAATAATATAATGTGCAACGATAATCGCACCGTATGTAAGAACCACCTGTTCAAGAGCTTGAAGTATTTTTATTTCTATGTCCTTCTACTATGTCAGGAAATTGTGCGGTTGATCATTACACTTTTGATGATGGTAAAACTCTATTAGCATATTTGCATGCCTAGTTGTAGAAACTGACTATTGTGTTTAACCACAGGTGCGAGCAGTTTATTGGATTTTTTGTTCTGTGAAACTCTATCCAAAGTTAGAGGTGTTCTCAAAAGCTGTATCCATTTATTATGTTAGAAAAATGTGCGGTCGGATGTTACACTTTCAGGGATGGTAAAAATGTAATAGCATATTTTTTGCACGGCTATTTGTAGAAACGAACACACTATTGCGTTTAACTACAGGCGAAAGCATTTTTATAGGATTTTTTGAACAGTTAACTCTGTCCAAAGTTGAAGGTGTTCTCAAACCAGGAAAATGTGTAGTTCGTTGCACTTTCAGTGATGGTATAAATCTATTAGTATATTTTCATGCTTATTTTAAAAAAAAATCACTATTAAGTTTAACAACAGTACAAGTAGTTTATACAAATTTTTATAAGGTTGAGCTCCATCGAAACTCAGAGGTGTAATCAAAAGATTGAAACGTCTTTATTTCTGTGTCCTACTACTATATCAGTAAATTGTGCGTTCGGTCGTTACACTTTCAGTGATGGTAAAAATGTAATAGCTTATTTGAATGCCTATTTGTAGAAAACTAACACATTGTTCTATTTAACCACAGGTGTAAGCAGTTTATTGAATTTTTTGTACGATGAAAGACTATTCAAAGTTAGAGATGTTCTCAAAAGCTTGAAGGCTCTTTATTTCTATATCCATTTATTACGTTAGGAAAATGTGCGGTTGGTCGTCACACTTTCAGTCATGGTAAAGATGTAATAGCATATTTGCATGCCTATTTCTTTTGTAACGAACACACTATTGTGTTTAACCAAACGTGTAATCATTTGGTAGGATTTTTTGTATTGTTTTCATGGTTTAGCTTTATCCAAGTTGTTCTCAAAAGCTTGACGAATATTTATTTGTATGTCTTCTACTCTGTCAGGAAATTGTGCGATGGGCTGTTACACTTTCAGTGATTGTAAAAATCTATAAGTA
>NW_004797670.1:587193-588686 GCF_000002075.1 Aplysia californica
TTCACAGATAGGAGCTCGCTACCTCAGAATTACAAAGTACATGTACCATATGACATTTTAAAAATTAATGTCATGAGTTACTAATACATGTACCAAGGGATCAGAAACCAAATGTTCTATCTGCTCTATCAAAATCGTAATATTTAACGGAGTCGTTATCAATATATTATTTAAAGAATTGCATTCGAAAAAGGATGGCATGATGTGAACCTCAAAATCTTAGACTTCAAATTTGCTCAAAACTAGTTACTGAGCAGATAGAACGTTGTGGTTCAGAGGCCGCACCAGCTGTTTGTAGCTCGCGCTCAGCGGTACGATCACGGCAGTAGCTACTAGTCAAAGGAGGTCGTTTATGTGACAGTTACGAAGTTAATTTTTGGGGGGTTATTTTCGTTCAATAACATCTACATGTACTTTATCGACTTCAATTTTTTTTTTCAATTGTCTACAATATTATATTTGTATAACATATTGCATAACTGTATAAATAGGTAGGATTGTTGTTTTGGAATAGATTCGTATGGATCCGGTTGTTGTTTTGTTTGTTTGTTTGTTTGTTTGTTTGTTGTCGTTGTTTTCTTTTTCAATTCCTCAAAACTAGATAGATCTACAGTTTTTGTAGGGGATGAGTCAGTTCTAATGAGACATTTCTCAAAGTGCAAGCCATAACACAACCTGACGTTGCGTGATCGTTTCTAGATAGTGTGCGTAGTGTGTCTAAGGTTATTGCCATAATGTGATAATAACCGTTCTACCATGTCGGACAAATAAATAGTTCATTTATCTCAATTAATGCGTTAGTTTACAACTGACATTCGCGCCAGTCCTTGATAAGATAACGAAAACTGATAAAGGAACAACTTCAATGCATATTGACACACAGCTGCTACCACCCGCCTAATGTTCGGCCGTGTTTTATCAATAGTTCGATTATATTTTATCTTAAACGGACGACTCATCGTCCCGGGGCGAGTGGATTTATCACTATACGATGAAACTGCTTTATCTGGGGGAAGCCCCCTCTCTGTTCAATATCTAATTTAAAGAAATTTGACGTCAATTTGTTTTTAGTTTTACAATATGTCCAGCTTTTTTTAATGTTATTTTTGGAATATCTTGATAAAGACTGCAAAAATATTTTTTTTTACAATTTTGCCAGCATTTTCTTTATGACCTGATGGTCTTAGTAACTCAAAACGGCCAAAAATGTCAGATACAACATTGTAATTCTAAGGAGAGATAATTATGTTGCCGCCTGGGATGACCCAGCAGGCCACGAACTTGGCATAAAGCGGATGGTGATTGTTTGAATCTAAAAAAAAAAAAGTTTCCTTGTCTCACCCTTCTGTGTTACATTTCCCTGTTTTTGGATTCGTAGGGCGTTGGCTCCTTCCATACTGCCGTCAGCTGACAAATCGCCTTTTTTTTGTCCAGAGCAGTTTCGAGAAATCAACGATTTTCGGTTTTCTTACAATATCTCAACTACTTTGCAC
>NW_004797670.1:590790-595441 GCF_000002075.1 Aplysia californica
GAGAGAGAGAGAGAGAGAGAGAGAGTTTGTGTTTGTATGTGTGTTTGGGTGAAGAGGGGCGGGGGGAGGCGTGGGGAGATCATACTCAAGACGAGAATTACTATTACAGTGTTGGAACAAGACAATAAAAAGGCGTTTTGTCAGCTTTTTCCTTGAACAGAATTTGCTGACAGAACGCCTTTTTTTCAAAGCCGCGGCGAAAAAAAATGCGTTTTGTCAGCGAACTCTTAAAAAAAGGCGTTTAGTCAGCGTAACCATTTTTAAAAGGCGTTCTTCCGAAATTTGAATGTTAATTTATTCAAAAACTAGTCACATTCTCACTTTGATTTTTTCACACAAGTTGGGTAACAGGTCAGACTATCGATTTATCAAATAAAAAATGTTCGCGCCAAAATGAAAAAAAGGCGTTTTGTCAGCTGACGGCAGCATAGTCCCCTAAAATTCCATGTAAATAAAAAACTAAATACGAACCAAAAAAGCCAACACTATCACTTGTCAGCTCGCACCTCTTCTATCTTGTCCAAACATCTCCATGGACACAAATGCATATGTTATCCCTCCAATACATTTATACCAAAAGTATGTGACTAGTGCCAGACCTAGATGTAAAATAAAAGCAGTGAAATCAAAATAGATAGATATATAGCATTTGAATAGCACAAATCCCCGCTCAACAGCAAGCTCTTAAGTAAAGGCAACTGTTAGTACAGAAAACTTACTGCATTTCAAAGAACAACAAATAATAAAATGGTTTGCTGTTACTAATGTCACCGTGTCAGCCAGATTCTAGAGCACATAGCACCAAGTATGCAGGCAACAAAGGAAAGGCAGGTCACGCAAAACATGGATTGAGGGAGTCAAGGGAACTCTGAGATACTACAACATCTCAATTTGAAATAGCTGCAAAGTTGGCTTACCCTTAAAAAAAAGCTATAAAATCTGCATATCCCCCCCCCCCCGCACACTTCCTCGAGGGCAGTAGGGGATGAAAATTTCAAAAAGTAACAGTAAAAGTCAAAGTAAGACTGAGCACTGTGCACTGCAATACGCTACCAAAAACGTCTTGCGTTGTGGCAAAAGGGGTGATAAGATCCAACTCCAAGAACAATTACGTCTTACATGTAACTGTTATAAGGCTAATCTCTTGAGCATGATATTATCTATGGCATATTCTTTACACATTTGTAATCTGTATGGCAGGAAGTCTAATATTGCTGTTGCACACAGAACCCATGATTTCAATTCCCAAATGGGGAAGTTTCCGAAAAGTAAATCCACCCAGTGAGAGGCAGGGTCAAATGAACCAACACTTGAACAAAACCAACAACAAACTATCTAAATTACAAATGCATATAATATGAATTATAATTGTATATTATTACCCTTTTAAAGTACGTTTTAGTGTCGAAATGTAAACTGTGGATCTCCTAAAAGTGTTACGTTCACCCTCGGAGCACATATACCCGTAATGTACACATCATCAAGCCACAGCGGTTTGGTCCTCAGCGATGCCTCGTACAAAAGTCTCACAGACTCTAGCGGGTACCCCAACAGACCCCCAAGAGCAAAAGGCGGTAGATCATCAGAAGCGAACTCCTCGCGTGAGACGTAGTACTTCGACTGTTTATTTCGAATAACCTTCCAGTCCAAGGCTAGGTTGCCAAGAACAAAATTCCTGTGCGCTTTACCAGCTCGATAAACTGCTCCCACAACCTCACCGACGTCAAATTTTATGTCGTCATCTGTTCTAATGACGTAACTGGCGTTAGAACAATATATGCTCGCCCATTTCAGCATCGACACGGCTTTCAGGCGTATATTCTGGTAGGCGTCATTGAAACCGGCCTGAATAATATCCTTATATTGTTCTGATTCCGAGTCTATCCTCCTTTGGATTTTCTCTGATGTCCTTTTACTAAATGCTGGAAGACCCAGAAAAAATAACAGAGTAGCATTGCACGAACTTTTTCTTAAGAACTCCATGAGAGGCGAATGCCTCACTTTCTGTCGTCGCACGAAATTATCCGGAGCGGACGGAACAACAAAGAGAACTTTTGGCCGCTGCGCCTGGCATCTTCCCTCGTGGTTGTGGACGTATTCGTAAGGGTGAGGGTTAATCACAGGCAGGGATAGAAACTGCGCCAAGTCCGGGGAAATGTTTGTTACGTTTGAAAGTTCAGCTGGACTTGAAAGAGACGTATCATTACAAGGAAAGTCATCGAATCTGTTTTGAAAGCTAACAGATTCGTACAATCGCCGAAACACACCGACACGTTCTCTCGCCGTATGCAGCGACAGCAGATTCGAGAGGAAAAATATGAAACCTCCTGCGGCAAAGACGATAAACACTAGTCGAAGACACTTGAATCTTCCATAACCGGAGATATTCCGCTGACACACACGGACACACGAGCCACCTGAGAGAAAAAACAAAATGTAAAACATGTCAATATGAATTCAATTTCTTTTAAAAAAGAAATAGTAATAGTTAAGAGTTTACGGCACATACAGTAATAACAACAAAATGATATTGGCAATGATAATGATTATGATACAAAAAAAAAATAATAATCTATTTAAAAAATAGATAACATTTATTTCGCGCAAATTCCCGCTGTAAAGCAAGCACTATGCACTTTACAATCTATTCTTACTCGAGCAGGCCTGACAGCATTCTGAAAGTCTCAGCTTCCAGTGAACTATACAGTTAAAGCTGACTTTTTAAAGGCGCTAAAACACTAACATATTGATAGGACCCTTTATTGTCTATGGCTGGTCACCCGTTTCCACCCGGGTGAAGTGAGAAAAAGTCGTCCTAAGTACCTTTTCCAAAGGCACAACATCGAGGCTAAAGTTCGAACCCACGAACCCACAACCTGATGATAACGAGTCGGGTAGCCTAACCACTTGTAAATTATAACAAGTAACAAGACTACCGACGACATAGATTAAGGGTGTTCTTTGAAAGTAACATAGTTTCAGAAAAGAAAGAGGAGCAAAAATGAAAACAAATGTTTCACAGAAAAGATGGAGCAAACCACAACAGAGTACCCGCAAACCACCCACCAGAACGATTCGAATATAATGTGAGGCAGCGTGGTGGAATCAGGCTCTCGTCAATTTTTGGGCATGTAGAGTTATTGGTATACTCTTAAA
Organism: Aplysia californica; assembly: GCF_000002075.1. Classification (NCBI taxonomy): domain Eukaryota; kingdom Metazoa; phylum Mollusca; class Gastropoda; order Aplysiida; family Aplysiidae; genus Aplysia; species Aplysia californica. Next base: position 593,947 of record NW_004797670.1, read on the forward strand.
GGTTGTTCACGTGTTTATTTGGATGAAAAAAATACCCATTTATCTTGAATACAAGTCGAGATATTTGCAAAAGAAAGAGATGGGGGTCACCTGTTTTCAGAGGTAAAATTAGTGAGAAAGTGGCCGCCAAAGATTAGTTATTTCCTTAGCTTAAGAGGACGTGGTAACTGAACATTTACGTTTTTTGTGCCTTTAATCTACGTTTTTCAGAAAAAATTCACACAGAAATGGGTTCTTTAAAGGGTATGAAAGGTGCTGAGACCTCCCCCCCCCAAAAAAAAAAAATTTAAAAAATTGACAAACCTGTGAAAAAATGCAAGTTTCTTCACTTTGATAATTGTGACGATAGCCTGAGTCCACCACGCTGTCTCACTTATTATTATAGATGAGAACTTGCCAACCTGGGCGACATTGCCTACTAGTGGAAGATTTATAAACCTTGGTAGGGAGCTCTCGTGACCTAGAGGTTACGGTGTTCGCCTCTCATTCAAAAGCCCCGGGTTCGAATTCGGGTAGCGACGGCAAAATTTTCTTCTCTAAAATTGTCTCCTTTCACCTCCTTTCCCGATCTCTAGCAACGTTCTGTCGTCTGCTTTCGTCTCCATTTTCTGCCTCCACCCCCTCCCCCCCCCCCCTCTGGGCTTCTGACTCTTTCTGCAGCCTTTCTACTGCGGCTCTTTGGCTCCTTCTTACTGGTGTCTTTCAGCCACACCCCTGCCTGATATTCTGGTAGTAATCCTGCAAAAGGGCGAAAAATCCCTGAAGTTCCGTGTGCAAGTTGTGCACGTTAAAGATCACTAGGTGGTCCATAATCGATAAGAGTAGGCTTCGGCCGCCACCCGGGGGAAATTCCAAATTTCCTACCAATTAAAAATGTTTGGTGTGTCCCTCGCGCTCATATGACCTCATACAGTTGAGAGCGCCGTGAAACACTTTTTTAAAAATCCGTGGTAAGCGTTGGGGTCACTAGGGTGGATTGAGGTATCATTTAAAGCCCCGCTTGGAAACACATGTAGGAGAGCCAAACAAGAATTTTAGCTTTTTTAATCAACAGTGTCGAAAGTGGGCGCCGGCTATAGATAAGCTGACAATAAACACTGTTATAGCTAAATGAATTTTACGCTCGTAAAACTAGCCAATTCACCTGGCATGGGTCAAACTCCAGAATAAATTCTAAGAATTTGATAAGAAGTTTTTTTTTCAACTTATTTTTCCCTTAATTGTTCCAGGGATATGCCTTTTCGTTGGCCCAGTTGGGCATCAAATAAAAAGTGAACGCTGTCGTTACTATAATGCTATCGGGTTATATTTTCTTTAAATTCTTATCCCGATGAAGCAGTGCAGGGCGATAGTGAAACTACAGATACTTCATCATATTCATCATTCCATACTTGTTTGCTTCAACACAATACAAATTATGTTGGTGATGATGATGAGGACTCTGTCTGTCTGTCTGTCTGTCTGTCTGTCTGTCTGTCTGTCTGTCTGTCTGTCT
>NW_004797670.1:595661-596822 GCF_000002075.1 Aplysia californica
TCTCTCTCCCTCTCTCTACCCCCTCTCTCTACCCCTCTCCCCCTCTCTTTCTCCCCCTCCCTCCCTCCCTCTCTCTCTCTCTTTCTCTCCCTCTTTCTCTCCCTCTTTCTCTCTTTTCCTATCCACCAGGTCTACCGATTTGTCTCTGTCAAGAAGGCTCAAACATTCCCCTTGTTCATCCCACGTTTAAACAATATTTAGCCTCCTGACGGTGAAGAGAATCCCCCATGTCGTGGTACAGGCCAGACTACTCGTACAAGTAGGTGAATAGTAAAACATGTTCAGATATTCTTGCATGACTAGCACTGAGTGACGACGTTGGCCTAGTGGTTAGGCTACAGGACCTGTAATCGTGAAATTGCGGGTTCGTAGGTTCGAGCCTTATGTCGGTCCGACGTTGTGTCCTTGGGAAATGCACTTTATACGAATTTTCTATTTGGCTCAATCCTTCCTTTCGGATAAGGACGTTAATCTCGGAGGTCCCGTCATTTAAATACCCTAATAGTGTTGATAGGGGCGTTAAACCTATTTCAATTCACCATTTTATAGCACTGATTTTTTAATAATAAAAAGCCTCTTGACCTGGATGATGATGATGATGATGATGATGATGATGATGATAATGATGATGATAATGATGATGATGATGATGATGATGATAATGATGATGATACTGTTGCACTTGATTATACATCTACCTCCCCCCCTTTTCCAAATTTAATTTGTGCCAGTTCTGCGTGAGCTTTTAACACTATGTGTGACCAATTTTAACGTATCTATACGCTCAGCCAGGACCATGGCAGTAACTAGATAGCTTTTCTTTTTCAGAGCTTCGGCTCTTTCCGATATTGTCCAGATCGCACCAATACGTAACTTGTAGTTTGTAGTGGACGCTTTGTTGCTATGGCGTCATCACTCATTTTTTTCTCAGATACTAAGATACTATATTCCTGAGGAAGCCTTAATGGGCGAAACGTTGAACATCCAGGCCTATACGAACATCTGATTAAACGACACCTACCCTATTCAAGTCTCAAGTATATATTTTTTTCTACTTTAAAACATGATGATGATGATGATGATGATGATGATGATGATGATGATGATGATGATGATGATGATGATGATGATGATGATGATGATGATGATGATGATGATTTA
>NW_004797670.1:598964-599958 GCF_000002075.1 Aplysia californica
CCTCGCCCTCCCCCCGACATTCACACAGTATACAAACGCCACCAGTCGCTTATCAGCCACATGCTTTCTTCTCAATCGAGGCACACAAAAACCCAGCTTTGATAAAAAGGGGTTCTCCCATTGTAAACGACGGGACATTTAATTTGGACTACACTTTCTTACAGTGATAGCACTATCATTCAATATCATTTTTTTCCAACTTTGAATAATCAGAATATTGGAAAGACATAGTATTAAGAATCATATTAATGCAGCCATTAAATAAAAAGTACTTTATGCAAATTCTGTGACGTGTTTTGTCTCGGTAACTGACCGGACTTCTTTCGTCCCGTCAGTTATCGTGAAATGTGAGGCAGCGTGGTGGAATCAGGCTCTCGTCAATTTTTGGACATGTAGAGTTATTAATATCATCTTAAAGCTTGTTCATTTGTCTTTATTTGGGTGAAAAAAATATCCATTTATATTGAATACAAGTCGAGATATTTGCGAATGAATGGGGTGGGGATCATCTGTTTTCAGAGGTAAGATTAGTGAGAAAATGGCCGCCAAAGATTTGTTATTTCCTTAGCTTGAGAGTCCGTGGTAACTGAAAATTAACATTTTTTGTGCCTTTAATCAACGTTTTTCAGAAAAATCCATACAGAAATGAGTTCTTTAATGGGCATGAAAGGTGTTGAGCCATAAAAAAAAAAATTGAAAAAAAATTCACAAACCTGTGGAAAAAATGCTAGTTTCTTCATTTTGATTAGTTTGACGAGAGCCTGATTCCACCACGCTGCTTCACAAATAGCCCCAATGCCCTATCCTGTGTTGGCGGCGGACACGATAAGTCCTTAGTGTGTCACTGCGTTTCGGCATATTTTATCCGCATCCAAGTGTAAAATCCCAGCCGGGTCTCAGACGTGCCGATACCAAGAAAATCATAGCAACGAAAGATAAACACAGTTACGGGTTTACACTTAAGATAAAAAATCCCCTTAACTCTCTCCCTCCC
>NW_004797670.1:601715-604373 GCF_000002075.1 Aplysia californica
AAACATCTATCCACCCCCACCCCCACCCCACCAAGGGCGGTGCCAATGACTAAAGTGTCTTTAGGTCATTCCCAAAGAGGGGGGGGGGCATTACTTTGTTCTTATGCACAGTAGAATTGCTTACTATCGTCATTTTTCATCTACTTCTTTTGTATGTTTGTCATACTCTTGTGACCCGCTATTTCCGGGGAGCCTTGATAGTCGAAGCAGACCTTGTGCTGTTGAAGCTAGAGAGGTGAGCAGAGTAAGCCAGGTTCCCCGTAAAGACTTCTCTGTTAACATCCACCCTTTGGCGCTCATATGACCTTATACAGTAGAGAGGTTCGTAAAACCTCTTCTAAAACTAAAACATATATCGTCCTCATCTTTCCCTCTTCTGTTTTGTGTTTATTGTTACTCTCTAATTACACCTCCAGTCTTCGGCACTTATGACGCTTACTAAAACGGAGGCATAAGAGATGTAGAACAAAATATAATCTCTCACAACACTGTCTAACTGGGGTTAGAAGACGCACATACCATTATCTCCGAGCTTTCACGATGGCGTTTGTGACACACGTTAGCCTAGTTTTCGAGGTCCATGCGGTTAAGTGTTAGCTTCTGCACGTTTCGACAATTTTACATTACTTTATCTGTACTTGAAAGACGAGTAGTAATAGTTAGGTAACTCCAATAGATCTATAGAAAATTTGTTAAAAAGGGAATGAAATAAGGGCAAAAGAAAATAAGTAACAAAATTAATTACCTTAAATAGATCTAAATGTAACGATAGCAGCCCAAAACTGTGGATATGAGTGAGCAAAGAATGAGACCTTCTTAACAAGCAAAAATTGTATCGACAGGAGTGTAAAACATTAGCAAACATGTATGCAGATTTGAAACCAAAGCATGAAAGATAACACGTTGAAGTTTTAACTTTAATATGTCGTATGCGTCATAATAATATATCGCCTTTTTGAAGATTTAAGAAATGGTAAGAGAAAACAAACACAAAGGTGTACAAGAAATTGTAAATTTCCACAAGCCTTTACAATCAACAAACGAGAGCAAATTAAAGTTCTTACCATGATATATTACATTATTTAGTGCTTATAGAGCCGTCGTCTAAAAGATCTAGCACGGAGTTTTTGGGATTTTTTTTAAAAAACCATGATCAAACAAGAGATCTAATGCGTGAGAGATCCGCCTTCTAAACTTACTGTTAACTAACTGAACACGCACTGCTTTGGAGTACTGTAAAAAGTAAGTCATCTTTATGAATATCCTTCATTTTACATACAAACTTTATTCATGTGTTTTCTTTATCTAAAACTTCAAAGGCCAGACAACAACAGGCATAGATTTCTAGACCTACTAGTCTATGGTTCGAAATATACAGCACTCTTTTGGTTTGCTGCTGATCGGGAATCTCGCTACCTTAGAATTACTATTAACTTCTATCTGACATTTCTGGCCGTTCGTAATTACTAAGATCATGAAGTCAGAAACCAAACATTAATGTTCTATCGCCTCTATCAAAATCATAATATTATTCGGAGTCGTGATCGAGATATTCAAAGAATTGCATTCGGAAAAGCGTGACATGTGAAACTAAATTTTAGGTCTAGATCTAGGTACTGAGCAGATAGAACTGTGTAATTTAAAAGGTGGCAAAGTGTATCCGTAACGTCTTCAAATAGTTAATGCTGCTAGGAGTTAGAGTATAAAAACATGAACACACCTGACATGCGATTCATCCTTCTCCGAGAAATCAACCACCACACGTACAAGCAACGAGGCGAGGAGACCTATCTGCAGTATAACACACGAGGACTGGGCAACAATCGTTACCTCCACGTACTCGATACCATTTTTTAAGTTCCTGCTTAGTCGATTCCCGGGAGCACTATCTTAGTTCAGTAGATAAGAAAGAATCGTTGGTATTTTGATCTGGAAAACACTTTTTAAACTATTTTTTAAAGGTGAGTGGACTTAGCCACAGCTCGCCTTTGAACGAAGTGCAAACAATAACAATCCTGTATGGAAATTTGTTCTTTTGTTCATTTCTTACTGAAACGGTTTATCATAGTCCGACTATGGTCTAGATAACAATTAAATAGCTCGTTCACTTTCGTCCCACCGCGTTACGCAAAATTCTAGCTCTTTGAGAAATTTAGAAATTTACGTATGCCCACGAAACTTTGCATGGCACTTCTGCAGGCCAGCGACTAAATATTTTTGTTGTTGTTGCTGACCCAGTAATATAAAGGTTTTTCTCTTTGGGCCCTATATATTAAAAACCACTCTTTGGATGCATACACAGTATCACTAAATTAAATTACTTACAGTAACCTAGCTCATTTTGAGACAGCGACTCCACCCTGCCCCCACAGTCATTTCAGTGTAAGCTTGTCGATTTCATCCCCAAGACGTCTCCACATGAGTCTCGAAAGGTACTCACCCCGCCTCTTGAATCGTGTTTTCTAAGGCGAACGTTTTAGTGTGGTGTTGAGGAAAACATGTCAACTTCTATATTATTATAATATTTTAGGTGTTTTTTTGTTTTTGTAAAGTGTTTTACGGCGCTCGCAACTGCATAGGTCATATGAGCGCGCGGGACACACCTAATATTTTCAGTTGGTAGGAAATTTTGAATTTTGCCCGGGTGGCGGCCGAAGC
>NW_004797670.1:607084-608558 GCF_000002075.1 Aplysia californica
CTAGAAGAAGAAGAAGAAGAAGAAGAAGAAGAAGAAGAAGAAGAAGAAGAAGAAGAAGAAGAAGAAGAAGAAGAAGAAGAAGAAGAAGAAGAAGAAGAAGGAAGAAGACGAAGAAGAAGAGGAAGAAGAAGCGGAAGAAGAAAAACGACGATTGCAATAGCCACATATAAAGAAAAAAACCAACAACACCGTAATGATAATATTATATTACTTAGTACATTGGAAAAACAAATTAACTGCAATGGCTATGATGTTCGTCTTTCTAGGTCCAAAGATGACTATGCCTGCAGTTTGATGAATACGTACCTGTTGTGTCATTTCGGTTTACCCGACGTTATCTGATAAGGCCACTTGTGCCTGGACCAGCCACAAGCTAGAAAACGTTACAATTTACGGGCACATTTATGAGGTTACATTCGAATACATAATATGTTCCCTGAGGCGTTGCCACGAAAGCTGATTGTTGAAGAGCATAGACAAAATTAAATACTGACAAGACTGACACTCAATAAAGTCAAATATTCTACATAATTAACGGATTTGTTGGTGTCTGTATCGGACACTTAACAATTTGGAAATATTGATTAACTCTTATAATTTTTACAAGAGAAACAGTAGGTTCGGTAGCCTACTTGTCAGAACACCGAAATAGTAATTTTTTAGTTTGCGGGTTCGGAGGTTTGAGCCTCAGCTCAGTCCGATGTTGTGGCCTTGGGAAAGGCACTTTACACGAATTTCCCACGTGGCTCCGGTCCTTTCGGGGATGTACGTTAAATTTGGAGGTCCTACCTCTTAGAGAGAGTAACAGTGTTGAAAGGGGCGTTAAACCTGTACCATTTCACAATTTTTCATCAGAGAAAGGCCCCCAGTGTATCCATTGCACATTCTATTAACCCCTTCCATTGCTGAGATGTTTCATCTACGTTTGTACAGACGAGCTAAACGTAAATCATAGTGGTGGAATCAGGCGCTCGTCAAATCTTAGGGAAAGAAGAAAGCTGCACTGTTACGACTATTGAACAGTTTTATCGAATTTTTATTTTCTTCATTATTAAAGTATCTTTTCCCAGAAATAATATCTATTCATTAAAGAATACATTTTATTGTGACTTTACCTGAACACATTTTTAAACAGCTAAAAATAAGTTATTTTGTAGAAGGATTACAAGTATTCGGTTGTAGAAGTTATCAAACTTTGGCAGCCATTTTCTCTCTAATTTCACTTGTAACGTTAGGTAACCCACGCCTTCTTAAATCATCACGCTTATCGAGACCTCTTCTTCGAAGCAAGACAGATCAATATTTTTTTCCCGCCAAGTTCAAGGAAATTAAACGAGCTTTCATTTGATAGCAATAATCGTCCTTGCAATAACCCCATTGGCCAAAATTGACGAGCGCCTGATTTCACCACGCTGCCCCACAATGTTCATTCAAGAGAGATTTAAACATAACATAACCTCATCTCTCCCCCCCC
>NW_004797670.1:609589-615944 GCF_000002075.1 Aplysia californica
GGGGTTGGAGGTGTATTTTTTTCCTTTTGTTTGACGAGTCCATCCCTGACGTCCGCTTTCAACATTTGCTTACAACTACGTGTGCTTTCCCGCACACAGGCTAAAACAGCACGTGGACATGGATGGCTAGTGCCTCTATAAATAAATCATTGATGGTCATCATTCCCGCACACAGTGCGATAGGGTGACGTCATGTTACCATTCATAACGCTTTAAACTTCAACGTTCAAATAAAGGAAGGGGAGCTCCTCGTGACAGCTTATTGTTACTTTCTAGGAAAAGCATTTTTCTTGGCTGTTGAGGACCCTAAAACAAGTGCAAGTTAATTATAATATATTACTCTCACAAATATTCAATATGAAAAGAAAAGTAAAGTTGACAAAAGTACATATCTCACCAGTTGTATCATTCACCCATATGCAGGAATTTGATTACAAGACCTTTAGAGTTATATAGTTACATACTCGAAAAAGCAATACACATTGCTGTTTACTCTGAAAGATTTTCTTCTCTAAAATTGTTTTCTGTCACCTACTTTCCTGCCCTCTCGTAATGTTCAGTCGTCTGCTTTCGTCTCCACCTTCTGTCCTCACCCCCTCGCCTCCTTTGCCCCCTCCTCTGGGCTTCTGGCTCTTTCTGCAGCCTTTCTACTGCTAGTCCTTGACTCCTTCTTACTGCTGTCTTCCAGCCACACCCCTGATCTTCTGGTAGGAAAGATCTACACCTAGCCTGTTCGGACAAGGGCAAAAAATCTAGGCGATCCCGTGTGCATGTTGCGTACGTTGAAGATCCCTTGGTGGTCTAAAATTGATAAGAGTAGGCTTCGGCGCCACCTGGGCAAAATTCAAAATTACCTACTAACTGAAAATATTGCTGGCTTCCATAATGGGTCCGTCAATAAAAATAAAATTCTTCACCCCACAATTCCCAGCCCTGGTGTAGCATTTAGTGCATGGGCAAAAATGCTGGTGGAACATTCGACGGAGCTGATGGGTGTGTTTTCATTGTAAGATGAACACTGGTGCAGTTGTACAGCCGGGAGAGAGAATACGGCAAGGCAAAGACGTCCAACAAGTATAAGCATGAGAAGAGGATTTAAAAGATGAAATGCTGTGGTTTCGAAACATAAACAGCTCTCCCTGCATTTCTTCTAGATTCTAGGGCCCCAGTTTGCTGAAAGAAAAATACCAACCAAAAAACGAAAACAAAACACAATAAACTGACGGACAGAAAGACAAACAACCAAGCAAACAACCAACCAAACAACCAAATACTTAACAACAACAACAACAAACAACCCCCCCCCCCAACCAAAATCAGTTAGGCGCTTTGCTGTCGCACGCAGGAGATCCGAATTCGACTGTCGAGGAGTGGGGGAGGGGGGGGGGGGGAGATTGTCATCAAGTAGTGGAATCGGGTTATAATGAGAGGGAGGAGACTGGTGTGAAATATCTGGTATAGTGGGATTCATTTTATATGGGATCCAGTATTAAATCCATGGGAAATATATATATATATATATATATATATTTATTTATTTATATATATATATATATATATATATATATATATATCATATATATCCTCTTTAACATTTTTAACTTCACACATTTTAAAAGAGTGTAGCTCAAAAAATTCACGTCCAATTAATTTTTTTTTCTCAAGTCACGTAACCTTATTGTCGTTCGTCAACTGTAACTCACTAGGATGCACTGGTCTATCGTTTTGTCTGAAGATGTCATTCAAGCGGTTTTGAATTATGCCAAATACTGTGAAAATTTGTGGGTGAATTTGAAAGCAAAACTAGACACACAAAGTTGGACTCGTTTCAAGTTTTTCGCCACATATAAAAGTGACTTCTTTTGTTTCGATTCGCCATGCTTTGGCTGAATGAATCAGAAAGGAATCACATCATTGAAATGCTTCAGGTGGACACACCGCTTTCGTTAGTAGCGAGAAGGTTCAACGTGAACAGACACACCGTGTATGCCACACGGGATAACATGGAAAGGATAGGCTCCCAAAAGAACAGATCCAAGTGAGTAGAACGCAAAAACACACAACAGAGGGAGGACTCATTCATCCTAACGCAACGCTTGAGAAATCAATTTCAACCGTCAAACAAAAGCCCAGGATGAGTCGAAAAGACTAAGAAATGACAGTCTGATCTTTGTCCTGACTGTTTTTTTCTCGTTTGAAACATAGGAGCCTTCGTGCTAAATGGCCTAGTTTGTCGCATAAAACTGAAACCCCATCATATCCAGCACATACTTTACTGGGCATAGCGTCGGGCGTGATGGCCAAGGCTAAATCAACCCAGTTGTCGAGCCCAATGTACTTTTCTTTTAAAATCAAGCACATGGACAAGTGTTCATGCTTGATAATGCACCTACTCATAAGGCTGGTGTAACTAATCAATTTCTCAAAACTAGCAACATTCCTCCCTTGCATCCATGACCAGCGCATTTAACCAAATTTCAATCCAACTGAACATTTGACGGACATTTTTAGATCACGGCATTCGTGGAACACCACGCCAGCCCCGTACCCCAAGCTCAGTTAGATTAAGTCTTAATTGAAGAGTGGAATATTACCCCTCGAAAGACAATACCTCGATTCATCAGGTCCATGCGTCGACGGTGTGAAGATGTGACAACGCCAGATGTGATCACACGTTGTTGAAAGCTGTCACTTTTCATTTCGACCCCCTACAAGTATAAGTTCAAAATTGAAGATTAAAAACATTATTAACTTTGCATCCCATGTGTTTCCCTTGCTGCCAAATGAGAGAACAGTCTTATCTGAAATTTTCAGACAGACTCGTTAAGCATTGACTAAGATATTGCCTTTAATATGAGGTGTGAAGTTTAAAATGTTAAAGATATATATATGTATATTAGTTTTCTCACTTTCCTTTGCTGTCATTCTTTTTTCTCTATCTCTACATGCCCTCCCCCCCTCTCTCTCTCTCTCTCTCTCTCTCTCTCTCTCTCTCTCTCTCTCTCTCTCTCTCTCTCCCTCCCTCTTCCCTTCTCTCCAATCCCCTTATTTCTCTCTCTGTCCTTCTTTCTCTATCTCTCTTTGTCTCGGCATGGCTGTCTAATTATTTGTTTACCTTCTCCACCCCTATATAATAATATCTTTATATCATCCCCGGCATATTCATAGCCCACCACTAAGCCTCTCCACTCTCGCCATCCCTCTCCCTCCTCTCCCCGCCCCTTTCTCTCTCTCTCTCTTCTCTCTCTCTCTCTCTCTTTCTCTCTCTCTCTCTCTCTCTCTCCCGCTTTCACTCTAGTCTGTTCTATGCATCAAAACACATCTAACATCTAGCCAGCATCTGCACAATATTGGCTTGTTAAATGTAGGAATTGCTTCCAAACGTAGCATTGGAATTATACCACTATTGGACGAGACCGTGGGGATTCAGACACAGGGTACTGGATTTGGGAGTTTTGAGGTCACTCCCCCTGAGGGAAGGGGATACAAGATTCTGTGTAAATTGTGCCCTCTGGACTTGGGTTCGAGGAACCTGTGTCAGAATCCCCGCAAGCTTAATAGAACTTGAAAAGAATACTTGGGGAATTTGATCAGGGAGTAGAATTCTGCATTTTTAAAGATCATGATCTGTTTGCCAACTTGCTACCTACAATCCGCTTACAAACAAATACCCCAACATGCTTGACACTTTCCTGCCTTCCCTCTCAGCTCCTCTCTACATTTGTCTTGGCCCGATAGAATAGGCCAACACTAACAATGTCACCTTAACCGAGACTATATGCACATTTCGGAACTTTACGGCGACTGTAAAGATGGGTCAAGTAGGGAACGGAATAGAGGGTGCCCACGTCCTTCATGACGTATTGGAGCAGAGGAAGATAGGACTGACTCTAACTTTACTTAAGCGCAATCACACATCGTCAGTCATCACCACCATTATTTCTAAAATCATTATCGCTCTCAGATCAATGACTTACATACATAATCCTAGAATCTGCTGTAACAGTTACTTGGTATACTAAGTATGCTCCTAATACACGATTGGACATTATCATACGCACTTTTCTCTACTACATGTAATCAGATGGCGTCAACCTCATATTACATTAAATGGGCAAGGGATAGAAAGGCAGAAAATAAACCATGGGAAATAATAAAGTAGGCCTAATCTATGAGTCTGGTGTTCTCTTTATTTATTTTTCATTATCTCCCTTGATGGTGATTTTGCTCGCCGGGTTTGTTGTCGTCTACCCCACCACATCCTGACAGTGGTGCGTTCTGTCTGCTTGCGCACATTGGGCACACACCACACCCTGTCCATGTAACTCATTCACTCCATACATCACAGCACTGTGCGTTGCTGAAAGTTACACTTTCTGCGTTCAGAAGTGTTTGAACTTAAGTCTGATGTCGCAAAAACATTGTTAACTCTGTTGATAAGAAATAAGAATGATAAAAAGCTTCCGACAATATAGAAAGTGCCTATTTGCAACGCCGCGTTGCGATTAGCGACAGTGCTAAATAAAACGCCGCGTTGCGATTAGCGCCAGTGCTAAATACAACGCCGTGTGTAAAAATATATCAAGCTTAATCTGCACATCGTTATCGGAAGTTCTGATGGCCGAAGTGACAAGTAAAGTGCGTATGCGCTTGAAGTCAAACTATTATTTTTTTAGCGTTGGGTTTGTTGTTGTTGTCCTCTTCTCGACTGACCAACAAATTGTTCCCATAATTATATCTTGTTGTTTTGTAGTTTTGTTATGTAGTGATGAAGCATGCCGATTCTGGTTTTGTTCCCAAGAGGAGCTCTGTACAAAGTAGGCCTTAGTATAGCCTCTACTTTTCCTTTTACCAATTTAGGCCTGGTTTAAGTTCAGTAGTGGCTTTCCTTGGTCTGTGAGTCTAATTAAAAATTATTTTTTAAATTTTAGGCTCAGGAGAAGGAAAAAAACCCTTTCGGGACCAGGATTCGATGCCACGCTTGGAAGCACTGAACATTAGACTTAAAGAACGTAGACAGTAGACAGCTTGTATACGTTCTCTAGGCCTAACTTAAAGTTCGAGTTGCACCGTCTTGTTATTGTTATCCAAGCTTCTTCGGTCCAACTTGCTCAAACTCTAACTCAGATGATTATGTTTATGAGAGATGAACAAGACGTCTACTTTTGAGCAAACAATGTCAGAAACAATTGTTAGATCTAATCTCGATCTAGATTTTTCTAAATCTAGATCTACCCAATATTGATCGGAATAAGACAACGTCATAAAAAAAGGAGTCAAATCCTATGAGGTTTATAAAAAAAACTGAGAAAGCTTCCACAATTCAGGCATAACTACAATAGTATCATGCAGAAACGATGGCTACTACATCTAGATTCTAGATCTAGTACTGGCGTTTCAAATAGCACGGGATCTATTCAGAACGCGGCGTTGGTTAAAAACAATAGAAAAATAAAATTCAATTCGTACAAACAATCAATCCTTCATTTACTCTTTTTGAGAGTGCCTGCGATAACTTCCATCATGCAGGGCGAAGTCGAGGCCTATGACAAACTTGCATGCTTCCGTGTCTCGCGCACGTTGGGTACACATGACACCACGCCCTGCCCATGTTCACAAGTGTTTGAACTTAAGTCTGATGTCGAAACAACATTGTTGACTCTGTTGATAGGGTGATGAAAAGCTTCCGAGAATATAGATGAAGCTGTCTTCAGTGTGCCAAGTTTTTTTTCGTTTACTGCAATGTTAAGTGGGGGGCCAGCCCAGTTTGTTACAGGCCCAGTTTGTCAAAATTTTATCTATGTATTTGGGTATTATTGACAGTCATACGAGCGTAATTACAGCACTTTAACTCTGCTTGTAGCCTAGTTGTAACTGAAGTTTTTTTAAATTCTCCACCTTCAAATTGGTGAGAGATACACTAGTCCCTTTAAAATGTGAATTCAGCTTGTGTTGCTAAATATTTCTTCCTTTTTGTACGCAAACCAAAGCAAATTACTGTGTAAAATTTCAACAATGAAAGTTTCAAGAACTTTCGTTAAAAACAATTGAAACATAAAATTCAATTCATACAATCTATCAATCCTTCATTTACTTTTTTTGAGAGTGCCTGCAATAACTTCCATCATGCAGGGCGCAGTCGAGGCCTGTGACAAGCTGGGCCTGTGACAAACTGGCATGCTTCCATGTCTTACGTACATTGGGTACACACCACACCCTGCCCATGTAACTCGTTCACTCCATACATCACAGCTCTGTGCATTTCTGAAAGTTACTCTTTCTACGTTTACATAAGTGTTTGAACTTAAAGTCTGATGTCGCAACAACATTGTTGACTCTGTTGATAAGAATGATA
>NW_004797670.1:617526-618684 GCF_000002075.1 Aplysia californica
TCTCTCTCTCTCTTTCTCTCTCCCCCTCTCTCTCTGTTTCTGTCTCTCTCTTTCTCTCTCTCTCTCCCTCTCTCTCTGTCTCTGTCTGTTTCTGTGTCTGTCTCTGTGCCTCTGTCTCTGTCTCTGTCTCTCTGTCTCTCTTTCTCTCTCCCCCTCTCTCTCTCTCTCTCTCTTTCTCTCTCTGTGTGTCTTTGTCTCTCTCTATCTCTGTCTCTTTCTGTCTCTCTCTGTCTCTCTCTCTCTGTCCCTCTCTCTCTGTGTGTCTCTCTCTTTCTCTTCTCTCTAACCACCCCTCCCTCTCTCTGGTCAAAAATCCCCCGGCGGTCTAGTGTCGCCACACACGTCTATATTATTATTCATATTACACTCATGTGAATCCCTCACAATCTCTCCTATCCAGACCCAAGGGTCTGTTCTTTTTGCTTTGTTTTGCTTTCTCTACATAAATTACCACGTGTGTGGTCCTGTCTTCGGTCCAAATGGATTTTGAACGTATCAGTTACCTGAGGGTCGAGTCAACTAAATGGTGAAAAACAAATTTAAAACAGTAAATTAACTACTTCAGAAAGTAGCTATGACAAACAATGCTAAGGCTAAAAGGCTCCTGAAATTGGCTTTGATGATGTATAAAGCAAGAAGTGTTCATTAAAGAAGCATTTTCATACAATCTGTGTTTCTTTACAGAATCAGAATCAGAAACCCAACGATTCCTTGAATCACTATGTTACTGCCTGCATGAAAGCGTAATAATATATAAATAATATTACGTACATTGCCCTTATGATAATATCTGTCTGCGATTGTTCATGATCCGACGTGTTGCTTGTTTTGCATACTGGATTAGAATATATAAGCTTAGAATGAATTTTAACCTTGCTAACGTTTTAATTCATTTGACAATACGACTTATTTAAACCGTGAATTCCATAATTTTCACAGTGTTTTTTAAACCCAGAAAGAAAATGTCCTTTCAAACTCCTTCACCCTTTTCTGCGTGGTACCTATTTTACTACACATTCCTTTTTCGTCATGTAGTGACACCCTAGAACCACGATTTTGTTGTTGCACACTACCGGGAAAATAACAATCAGATTTTTTGTTTGATTTTTAAACTCATTTACATTTTTCTTAATTTTGTGTTGTTGTTCCGCCCCCTCC
>NW_004797670.1:618786-623162 GCF_000002075.1 Aplysia californica
CATTCCCGAAAGGGGGGGGGGGCATTAACCTGTTTTTATGAACAGTAGAATTGTAAATGGACTGATTCATCGATGTAATGCTCATAACTGTGACTGAACTGCAACAGGGAACTGCTACCTTTTCTTTCCTAATCCTTACTATCATAATTTTTCCTCTACGTCTTTTGTATGTTTGTCACTCTCTTGTGACCCGCTATTTCCGAGGTGCCTTGATAGTCAAAGCAGACTTTGTGCTGTTGAAGCTTGAGAGGTGAGCAGAGTAAGTCTGATTTCCTGTAAGGACTTCTCTGTTGATATCCACCCCTTGGCGCTCATATTATGACTATATGCAGTTACGAGGACCATAAAACCTCAACTAAAACTTTGTTGTTCCATATTATTTCTTATCTGATATTGAAATGTTCCACTTTATCAAGTTCTGTCTTGCGTGTCCCCCCTCTAGTCTTCCAACTGTACTCCGGTTTCTGAAGTCTAGTGGTCAGGCTATCAAACCCGATGTCTTGAGATTGAGGTTTTTGGGGGGTTCGAGCCTCAGCTAAATGTTTGAAAAGCCCCCACCGGTGTAATTTAGGTCAGCTAAGTGGCGCACTGCTTCGGCCATGCCGGTCAAGGCCAACCCGGACAGAGAGAGATACAACCTTTTCAAGAGCAAGATTGAGGTCCTCGAGAAATTAAAAAAAACACAAATCCCCTAAGGAATTGTCTCAAGTACCAGATAAAAATGATCTGGCGTCAGTGACTCTGAGGTATGGCTCTTAGCTGTCACACGTTGAGTGCCCAAGTGTTTTGGGATTTTTAAAAAAATCAAGTATCTCGATCTGCCAGCCTGGATGTTTTATCCCTCTCATTCCATGTCGGGCCTGATAGACAAGGTCGGAAGCCCATCTCCTAAATGGTCGAAGATTGGGGGTGGGGTGGACGCGATAGTTGTACTACTGATGCAACCTCCCAGCAACTTGGAACGTGAGAACACTTTGCTAGATTGATATACTGTGTGAGCTCATCGATGAACTGGATAAATACACTTGGAACGTTGTGGGACTCTGTGAGGTTAGGGCGACACATTATTTCGGAGAAAATCTTACCGATAAACTGGGCCCCGGGGCGACCAACCTCAACCCAGTGCGTCCATAGGTAGCGGATAGTGGAACGACCTCTAGATATAGAGGTTAGCTGCGAATATCTAAATATACAGTCGTCAACCAAAGGGCGGTGAGGATGGAGGGCGGGGTGAAGACTGTGGTGTGGAATCCCATTCTTCTACTTAATGTAAAATACTCTATGTGCCCGGTGACAGACTCGCAAGCAAGACTGAGGTGCAATATCCCCACACCCCGGGTACATGGAACTCATTAGCCACGGATGGCAGTTCATCTAGGAGAATGCAAAACTTTGATTAAAATCCCCTGCTGCCTTTCCGGAAAACTAAGGGAAGTTATAGGACACTGGAGCACTCCCAGACAGAAAAGAACGCAGAAGACGGAGAGGTGGACCTAAGGGTGCCAATAGTTGGGCTAGCCCAAACCGCCTCAAGCAAGTCTCATTATGATTACTGATGAAGGCCGTGTACTCTACTATAGTGACAAATCAGAATATCACATCAATGGTGAAGGCTATTTTGTTTACAAGAATATCAAGAAATCGGTACTAGATTGCCGACCAGTTTCCAGCAGGGTAATCTCCATCTGCCTAAGAACAACACCATTCAATATCACCGTATTCTGGCCTATGCACCAACATCTGATCATGACGACGACGAAGTGAAGGAATTTTACACTCAACTCCAGGACCTCATCGACAAAGTCGACAAAAAGACGTACTGATAATTCAGAAGTGGGAATAGACACATTGAAAAACTGGAAAGAAATCTGCGGACCATGCTGCAATGACAAAAACAAATTAAAGAAATAGTGCTACGACTGCTAGAGCTTGACAGCTACATCAACATGGTACTTGCAAATATACTCGGCAAGAACAATACTTCAAGACACTGGACTTGACATGCGCCAAACAGATTCCATCCCAACTAGATTGATCATTACCTTGATAAAAAAATGATTAATTAGGTCAGGTATCAAAAGAGCTACCACAAGAACGTATCCTGGTGCAGATGTCGGAAGCAATCACGCCATGGTACTGTTGAACTTTAAAGTCAGATTGAAGGACAAAAAGAAGGCCAAAAGTGCCAGAATGAAATTTGATTTGGACAGACTAAAATACGCCCAAAAATCGCAGAATCTTTCTAGAGAGCACTCGGAGGGAAGTTCACGCCTCTTTTAATGCTAGAAGATCAAAGTAAAGAGACTCTAACAGATCAGTTTAATAAAGTCATGACAGAGTCAGCAACAAGGTGCTCGGAAAGGTACGCAGGAAAATACAACCATGGGTTACGCAAGAAATCCTCAAAATGTGTGTTAAAAGGAGGGATCTGAAGAAAAGCAAGAACACGCCCTCGGGAGCAAAATACTACAGAGATATAAATATAAAGATCAAGAAGAGCTCAAATCAAGCCAAAGAAGAGCGTTTAAGAAACAGCGTTAGGAAATAGAGGAATATTTGGAGAAGAACAACAGCAAACAAGCATTCCAAATAGTAAAGAAACTATCAAAACCAAGGCAAGGCAAACACGAGTTAGCAACATCCAAGTTGAAGAGACCATCCTAAAAAGATGGACTGAGTACTTTTCAGACCTCTCTAACCACCAATCCAACGATGAACCCAATGTGATATCCTGCCATGATTCGACAAGGAACGATGACTTTCCAATCTTTAAAGAAGAAGTAGAGAGAGAGAGAGGGAGAGAGAGAGAGAGAGAGAGAGAGAGAGAGAGAGAGAGAGAGAGAGATTAGATTACTGAAAAACGGAAAGGCAGCAGTTGACAATAGCCCTGCAGAATGATTCAAGCATGAAGGAGAGACAGTAGTGGAGATCCTCACTAACAACTGCAATAACATATTTAAGACGGGTGAATGGCCTACACCCCGGACGCAATCTCTTATCGTCACTCTCCTCAAGAAAGGCAATCCATAGATATGCCAAAATTGCTGAAAGTTAAACTGAACCGATTGAGACCTCAGGCAGAAGAAATAATTGCTGAAGAGCAAGCCGGGTTGAGGCATGGAAGAAGTACAACAGAACAGATATTCAACCTCTGAGTTCTGAGCGAGAAATACTGTCAATACCAGACCAGCAAGACATCTTCCTTGTGTTCATTGATTTCATAAAGGCCTTTGATCGAGTGTGGCTTGATAAATTATGGGCTACAATGAAGAACTTGGGCCAAAATTTGTTAGAGTCGATCCAACAGCTATACAACCAGTGCAGTCCTCGCCCAAGGGAAAATAGCAGATGATTCCACACTACCGTCGGTGTACGCCAAAGTTGCCTGCTTTCACCTACCCTGTTCAACATCATCCTTGAACAAATAATGAGTGATGCCCTTGAAAATCATACGAGCACAGTCAGCATCGGTGGAAGAATAGTTACTAACCTCAGGTTTGCTGATGACATTGCCGGACCGGCAGGAAATGTAGAACTCACCAAATTGGTAAAACGACTGGATGAATCATCAACCTGATATGGCATGGAGGTTATTGCCGAGAAAACAAAGTTGATGAGAAATAATGACAAACCCAGTAATACCAAAATTACGGTCAATGGTCAACAGTTCAAGTACCTCAGTGCTATCAGTAGCCAAGAAGGATCCAAAAAAGAAGTCCCTACAGGAACTGCACAAACAACATCGGCGCTTACAAAACTAAGGTCAGTATGGAAAGATAGAAACTTTTCAGTCAATTCCAAAATCAGACTACTCTATGCCCTCGTCATCTCCATCCTTCTATATGCTTGTGGATCATGGACCTTGACGACAGAGCTTCAGAGGAAAATCCAAACAGCCGCTGAGATGCTTTAGACAATTCTTTGGCATCTCATACAATGACCACATCACAAATGAGGATGTGCGCAGTAAACTGAAACAATACATGATCCACTATTTAGACTTGATGTCTACAGCGAAGCGAAGAAAAATGTATTGATATGGTCATGTAACCATATCGTTTGGCCTATCCAAGACCATTCTTCAGGGAACTGTGCAGAGGAGGAGAAGGAGAGGAAGGCAAAGAAAGAGGTGGACCGACAACATTGCGAAGTGGACATCCTTCGCCCAAACTCAGGCGCTCGAAAAAAAAAGCAACCGAGAAATGCGGAGACACCTGACGAGGCTCTCTATCATGCAGCGCCCTACGATCCTCGTGGATTATGGGATCAGCCTGGATGTTTTATCCCTCTCATTCCATGTCGGGCCTGATAGACAAGGTCGGAAGCCCATCTCCTAAATGGTCGAAGATTGGGGGTGGGGTGGACGCGATAGTTGT
>NW_004797670.1:624917-626508 GCF_000002075.1 Aplysia californica
CGGAGTTGTTGGCCCAGGTTGGCTCTGAAAGGCAGGGTCGGAAGACTACTTCCGAAATGAGCTAAATTGTGTCGATTGGGGAGTAAAACACCTTCGTGAAAAAGAAGCATGAATACTGAACAATGCCCCATGTACGACTTAAAAATAGTCATATACAATTAATTGTGTCTTAAAAATAAGTATCGCTACTAGATTTATACAGCTCATATTTTATCAAAACTATTTTTAGTATTTAAAAACAAATTTTATAATGTTGTATATTTAAATAATACTTCATGAAGGTACACATTTATTTTCAATGCTATGCATACAGCGTTCGAACACATGAACCACCCTTCCCTTGTCTGAAGCCCTTATTCTTTTCTTAGCTGCCTCTTGAAGCTCATCTGCGTCCACCAATCTCATATAACCTTATTGTGCTGTAAGTGACGTAAAACTCTTTCTAAAAACTAACATAAATCTCTGTCTACGAAGCTTTTCTTTCAGTTGAGAAGACACACACACAAAAAAAGCGTTAAAATGCTAAACCGGGCGATCAGGGAATATGCTACAGCAAGTCAACCGAATAGCTTGAGAAGTTCAGAGACGACTCTGGATTTGTGGACGGGTTCGGTATAATTGTTTTTGTGGAAGGCGACACCTGGTTCCAGCTCAACGGGTGTGTGTGTTGTTGTTTGTTGGAGGGGGGTATTTTACGCTATTGTTTGGTTTCATTTTCTTCGTTTATGTGAGCGACTGGCTTAAACAACATGTCGTTATTACTAATCTGTGGAATTCATCATTGACGAAATTATGCCCTCTATTGCTGTATTGTCAAAGAAGCACTATTATAAAGTACTACTTTGATTCCTCATTGGTTTCTAGCGCCATTGTCATAGTCTCGCCATGGGCAAGTGATAAAATGACTCATTCTTGTACATATTCTAGCTGAATTCAAAATAATAACACAATTGCAACAGCTTTTTTTAAGCGCACAGATCATTAACGCATGCACAATGACGTAATACAATTCACGGTTTCTAGGTAGAATGATTCTGAAGTTTCAAAGTAGGAAAACGTTCCATTTGAAAACAGAAGAAAAAAAATAATTGAGAGGAAAGTAGTTGGACTAATCAAATACACCACCAAATCCCCTACGTTTTATTAGAAGTTCTATAAACGCTGTGCATATGTTTGTTTTTTTAGCTCTTCCTTTCGAAATGTTTGGTTTTTTCTTTTTCTTTTTGTTTACGTTTTGCGGCATAAGCTACTACTAGGTCATATAAGTGGAAAAAAAAATAGAGGTGTTACAGAAGAGTTACAAAGACCAAACCGAAAGAGGGGAGATAAGGACGATAGATATTGGTTAGGAAGGAAGGAGTAAGCAAACCACACCAGAGCACCCGAAACCACCCACTTCCTCCCTTTAAGTTACACCATATCACAGTGATTTTTAAAGTATAGTTAAACTTGTTCTCTTGACAGATCAGAAAGGCTGATATCATTTTTTTTTTCAACTGCGTGAACTGGATCTTCTATGGGTTAGATGAATAATAAACAACTTTAATTAATGCTAGCTAATAATTGCTTCACTCGTTTTTAATGTTATTAT
>NW_004797670.1:627123-628318 GCF_000002075.1 Aplysia californica
GAAGAAGAAGAAGAAGAAGAAGAAGAAGAAGAAGAAGAAGAAGAAGAAGAAGACGAAGAAGAAGAAGAAGAAGAAAAAGAGCGATACATGTATAATATTAGTTATGTTGTGGAAACTAGAGAAATAAAATAACTATAAGTATTACGCACAGTGTGTTATGATTCAGCATTTATAAGTGTAATTATAATGGATAGCACAAACAGAGAATAAAGTGTCCTTTTCCGACACAGAGTATTTGAACAAGTACATCATAGTCATAACAACAAAACATAGTGTGTATGTATAAGCGTTATCTTCCTCTCGTCTCACCCTTCTCACGCTCGCGCTCTGTCTCCCCTCTTCTACACAAACACAAAAACACACACGCACGCGCACACACACACAAACACACACATACAAACAAACACACGCATAGACACATATATGTACACATTTATACACAAACAGAAAAACACCGTCACATATCGCTAGTAGACCATCCCTCCGACTGTACACAGTTCCTTCACACACACACCCCTCCCCCAATCCTCCCCCCCTTCCGTCCCCTCTCCCTGACTATAAAACATAATTTTGTTTGTAAACTTATTGAAAACTACGTTCTATCGTAAGCATAACACCAACATTGGATCCAATGTATCAAAAATAACAAACTGACTTAACATGTTTGTGTGCAGTATCCAACGTACCTAAAGGTTTACGAAATAGGTGATGTGTATTACAAATAGTTAAAGAGGCGAGCAAAATCAGATGGCTATAACTAAGTCTACCGCGCTGCGGCGTAGACCTTAAGTCCAAACCAATCGACCACGATTTGTTTTGTTTGTTTTTTGTTTTTTCCTATTGTTTTGTGAGTGTTTTACGGCTCTCCCAACCGCATAAGGTCACTTGAGTGAGAGGGACACATTAAAGATCTTTAGTTTGGTAGAAACTAATTTTGAATTACGCTCTGGTGGCGATCGAAGCCTACTCCTAGGACCATCAACGGATCTTTAACGTACACAACTTGAAAAGGGCAATTCGAGATGTTTTAGCCCTAATTTGAGAAAGCTAGGTGTTAGATCTTACCCAACTCAAGACGACAGCAGTAAGAAAGAATCAAGGAGTAGCTGTAGACAGGGAGTAGAAAGAGCCAGAAGCCCAGAGGAAGGGACAAAAGATGGGCGTTTACAGTCGTGGGGTGTGTGTGTGTGGGGGG
>NW_004797670.1:629618-634893 GCF_000002075.1 Aplysia californica
GGGGGTGCTCTCAAGGCTTAGTTAATGTGTTCGCCTCTCATTCAATATGTCACGGGTTGGAATCCGGATACTGACGGAAAATTATCTTTTCTAAAATGTTCTCCTTTCACAGACAGTCCTGTTCTCTAACAATGTTCTGTGGTCTGCTTTCGTCTCCACTTTCTGCCTCCACTCCTTAGCTTCTTTGTCCCTCTTCTAGGCCTCTGACTCTTTCTACAACTTTTCACTGTTTCTCCTTGGCTCCTTCTTACTGTTGTCTTTCAGCCAAACCCCTGATCTTATGGTAGGAAAGATCTACACCTAACCGTCTCGGACAAGGGCGAACAATCTAGAAGGTCGCGTGTTCAAGTTGCGAACGTTAAAGATTTCTTGGTGGTCCAAAATCGATACGAGTAGGCACCAGGGCAAAATAATATACTTTGTAATAGTGCAGTTTTTTCCTTTTATTGGTGGTATCCTGTAAGTCGGATTGTTTATTAAATTCTGATATATTTATTTGCATATTTGATCCTTAATATTGATTTTAAAAAGTAAAAATGCATTTTAAAACGATCTATTGCTGAATCTTGAGAAGAATAAAGACGATTTTGGGCCGTAAGGGGGGGGGGGGGACTTGAGGCGCGTATATTCGTTTGTCATGATCAATTGGAAACTTTAATAAGGGATAGCTACACTGCCAATCTTGAAACATAGTATACTATGCGTAGCTGGTACGGATATTGTTTAAAATTCTTGTACCTGTCCTATTGTTCTTTTGGGATGTTTTCTGTGGTTGTGAAAGAAATGAAATTGGTATAATACTACATTGAACTGATTAAACTGTAGGTAAGTAAACCAAAGTAGTGGGGAGGGGGGGGTTGCAACTCATTAAAAAAATATTTAACCAATTGTTTATCCTATTTCTATCTGCAGATTGTACACAGTTCATAAGGTGATACATGTAGACCAAGTTGAGAGCAACAATTAGTTAAGTCCAGCAAGCATTATACATAATTATCATAAAATAATATCCTGCCAGCAAACATCCAAAAAATGAATAGACAGATGAAGATATTACTGATGAAAATGCTGAGGCAATTGAATGCTCAATGTTTGGATCCTGTATAAAAGACCAATACAGGCGACTGTGATTTAGCTGTTGGTTGCTTTTCTGTCGCTCAAAAAAGAATGTTAGCTTGATTTCTAGAGTACTACGGTCTTTATGCTTGGACGTTGTGTGTCTCTCAGCACAGGTTGGCCATCACAGGCAGGATGAAACCCGCTTCCTAGATTTTATCTAAACTGTGTCCATAGCTCCAAAAAAAAACCCAACTGCTTCATATTTTCTAAAAAATACACTAAAGACGATCCTGAGCCGCCGTAGTCAACCCACTGGACTGTCTTAGATTTTAAAACACATAATGGCACAGACGCAGACTAAATATTCAGATACAGGAAAGCCACCCGTATGCAACCCATTCCAGGCAGAATGGAAAAAGCGGTTGGGTCTGAAGCACCAACAACAAAAAACAAAACAACAACAAAAAACAAAACAAAACAAAAACAAAACAAGAAAGGAGGAATGTATTGCTTCATGTTTCTCCCAACTCAGAAAAGATGCAGATTGTCTAAGTGCAATAACAAGAGAGCATGCGACACATGCCCTTCCTGAATTCTGAATAAGAAATGCTTTCAAGCGCACCATCGCCTGTAAATGTCAGAATTGTTTTCCCTTTCCCGGTTTTAAAATATATTTAACTATCATTTTGTAACACCCCACAATTATATTTGATGATCGGAAATAATAGAAGTCTTTAAAATTTCAAATATTGTTACTGTTTACATGTTTTGGTCTGCTTGCTTACTGCGTTCAAATTTTCGCGTGCCCATTCGTGCATGGCGCCCAACGTGTTGGGCAAGATTTAAATCGGTCACTAATAGCAAAATATACGTTTTGAAGAAGAAAACAAAAATTGGGGAACCTTTCATTACAACTAGAAAGGAAGCATAATATGTGAAAGTAAGACCAAAATGTAAGACCTCATGCTTGCACTAACGGTTTAAAAGTAATGGAAAACACGTTAATCGTTAGTCTTTTTTTACTTTAAACAATGAATCACAATATGTTTACCCCAACAGATTAGCTTTGTCTTATACAGGGTGATCAACCCCCCTCCCCCCACCCCCGAAAAAAAACACCAAAAAAACGAAAAAAACTTTTTGTCTGAACATCTCGCGCAAACGGTGTACTAGAATTTTGTAATTTGTAACAGATATGATTCATTTAAAATGGATTTGTTTGCCTGGAAATTCATAAAGAATAAATTTATTTTTTAAAAAGCAAAACGGAAGTGGCTTCTATAAAAACCACACATGAACAGAAAATGCCACAATTTAAAAGATCATGTAAGGAAAGTCATGAAATGATTGGTTTGTTTTTTTTTCATTTCCTTTTCTTTTTAAAATCTAATTTTTCCACCTCTAACTTTTAAACAATAATATTGCTTTTCTTTTGAAATTTTGGACTTCTAAAATTCCGAGAAACCAGTGCTCAATATGACCTCCTTTGGACTTGACACATTTGAACGTGTCGTTCGTAATGTTCAGAGGTGGCCAAACACCAGGATTCACCCAACCATTGGTGCTCAAAGCTGCATACACTGTGCACTTTACAGTATGGAATTGTTTCTAGAGATAGAGACAATAGGAGGTAGAGGATATTGCCCAATAGACAGCATTTGTGAAGTTAACAACCGAAAAGGTGAATAATAAATAATATGGGTTTTGCCACTGAACCAACTGTCATCGAGGAAATGCTCACGACGGAGGAATCATGAACACATTGCCATTCTCTGATCCATATCAGCTTCGCCGTCAGGAAAACGTTAAAGTCGTAGATGAAGATTGTTCATAAGAATGCAGACCGTTGAGGTGTAGAAAAGTCCTTGTTGCAGATATTAACAACGGACAGGCGTCTCACATGGCTCATCTACTGAATTCTGCACCCTCGTGACTTTTAAAGGGATGCACACGGTGTGTGTTTGACCTGAAGTAGTCGTTTTGTCTGGGAATTTTTAGTTCTAATTCTCTACAGGTCCTATCTGATGAATCCTTTCCATCAATGACATCAAAAAAGACCTTAAGGGCATTTTAACACAACGTCCGTACTTTGAGCGAAATTTACGAAATGAGTTGGTGGTGAGGAAAAATTCAGTGCCAACAAATTCTCCACTCTTTATTAATCTTAGCCATAATCTCAGAAAGCAAAGGAAACTTGACAAAAAATATCTGCAAACTTCTTTTGGACTCTTAGACTACTGTTGTTAGCAATATCACGCGATCGTTTGGACTACTAGTGGTAGGCCTAATGCGAACTAGTGCGTTATGCTACAATAATACAATAATGGGGGCATTGCTGATAATGGATTGCTGGTTCTTTTACGCGCTACGTAGAGCAAAGTTATTCTGTGGATTTACCTAAAATGAATATTAGCATAATTCCTTTCGACTTCCAAATATGTACAAATTTAAAAAGCAAAACTTCAGTGTGGAGAAAAATATTTACAAAAAAAGTTGTATGTTTTTAAAAATCCCCCTGTATTACTTAATACTAACCCAATGCTTTTTTGTTGTTGTTTTTTTTTGTTGTTCTGATCTTAAAGAAAAATCTTGTGGATTCTTTTCTACAGTTCCCTCCATGAACTTTTGGCAACCGAGGGCATTTAACTACATGAGAGTCCTATCTCTGAGTCGGCGCAAGTCCATCGCACTCACTACAGCTAGCATCGTCGTGGTCCTTCTCACTATAAACACACTAGTGAGTTTCAAGCTAACTGTGGAGAGAAAAGAGATGCCAGAAGAGATAGCCCTGGACAGATCGGTTATCTGCCCGTACATCAAGGCAGCTCAAATCATGCCGGAACTGTCCACGATAATCAACACGTCCTCGCCTGTCTCCGAGTTTCTGTCCCAGCCTGTGATTAACCCTCACCCATACGGGTACATTCATAACCAAGCAGAGAGGTGCCAGGAGCAACAACCCCAAATTCTCTTCGTTGTCCCTTCTGCCACGCATAATTTCGAACGGCGAAAGCAAGTGAGGAATTCCCGACTAATGGAGTTTGTGAAAAATGAATCCAACAGTGCTACGTTATTGTTTTTTCTGGGTTTTCCGGAGTTTGTGGGAAGAGAAACTGTAGGAGTCCAGACGAAAATAAATCATGAGTCGGAGAAGTATAAGGATATTATACAGATGGAGTTCTTAGACGTGTACGCGACTACCCTGCTCAAAGCGGTATCGGTGCTGAAGTGGGCAAGCACGTACTGCTATACCGCCACTTACGTAATCAGAACGGATGACGACATCCGACCGAATGTGACTGACGTTGTAGACGTCGTTTTTCGAGTCGGTGAGCAATACGACAATTTCGTATTAGGCTCAGTACGCACTGGCTGGGGTCCGCACAGACGGAAAAGGTCGAAATGGTACGTGTCCGAATTGGAGTACCCCGAACTGACATACCCGCCCTTTGCGCCAGGAGGGCTGTTGGCTTACCCTTTGGTTACGGCGAGGCTTCTATACGAAGCCACACTAAGGCTGAAGTTTCTATGGGTGGAGGATGTTTTCATCACCGGTATGTGCGCTGCCAAAGTCAATGCTACTTTACTGGGTGATCCAAAGTTCACGTTTGTACATAAGTGAGGTGCAGATTGTTAGACAGCACCACTGGTAGGTCATACTTTCTTCCTTTCTGTCTTCCTTTCTTCCTTTCTTCCTTTCTTTCTTTCTTTTTTTCTCTTTATTTCTTTTGAAACTGTCTAGTTGTCCTGCTTCTTCGCTGCTCTATGTTATGCCCATTATTTTTTTTTTAGGTGATTCGCTTTTTCGTTTAACTCAAAATGACCGAGGCACACTGTGATAAGTATGTTATTGTCGATCATCTCACCCTCCTCTCCAGAATACTCTTCTCCATCCCCCCCCCACCCCCCTTAAATATCGTACCCCCTTGTCTTGGTACTGTTGGTACTGCAACCTAACCCCGTATTCCATCGTTTCGTTATCACCGTTAAGTCTCTTTCACATAATTTCTTTGCCTCCACCCTACTCCTCCACACCCCACGCCAACCTACTATACTAACAAACCCTCACCCCCATCTTTCACAAACATCGGGGTCCGGTCAACACTCTCAAGACAATTTTTTTGGAAATTGTGTTGTAGTACTACTGCGTGTGCCTGTATACTCTGTGCATGTTTATTTATAAGCGTGAGAGAAGGGGGGAGGCAAGGCGAGAGAG
>NW_004797670.1:635590-637233 GCF_000002075.1 Aplysia californica
CCCGATTTCTTTTTTGTTTACAGACGATATGTGAGGCAACGTGGTGAAATAAGACGCTCATCAAAATAATGAATTCATAGAAACTGAAATTTTTCAAGTTGTTGTGTTGGGTTTTTTTCTGACTCACCACCTTTTATGTCTAATTAGAAATACATCATATGTGTGCAGATTTTACTTAAGAAAAACATTGATAAACGAAACAAAAAAGTAAACTTCTGTTTTCCAAGATCACTCAAACTTTGGAAGTCACCTTTCGCAGCCATTTTCTCGCTGACGCCACCTCCTTCAATTGCTAACACCTCGACTTCTATTCAGGATAGATAAGTATTTTTTCGCCAACTGGAATATAAATGAACACGCCTTAAGATCATTATAATACCTCTGAACGCCCAATATATGACGAGAGCCTGGTTCCACTGGGTCGTGACACATAATGAGTTATCTGCAATGTCGGTTGTTAATGTTTTACACCCTCAACAATCCAGTTTACGTCATATTATGTGATGTATCGTGTAGAAAACAGGAGATCTTTAAAAAATTAGCTGAAAAAAACCGACATTTTCCCCTAAGTAGGGCAATTTTCACAGGTTTTTTTTTTTTTGCTTTGTTTTGTTTTGTTTTGTTTTGTATGGGGGTTTTTTCACACTCTTGCCTCAACACATTGAAAAATACATTTTTTGAGTGGATTCGACTGAAAATCGTTGATAAAAGACACACACAAACAAATGTTCAGTTTCGACAGTTTCCACATATTTATGAAACATATTATCTGAGTAAATACCAGAACTCTGACCCGACAGGTGAAAGGTTTGGTATTTTACAACGTGGACACGGTTTACAACCCACACTGTGATATGGATGATAATAAAATCGTGATTTTTTTATGCAGGTGTTTTATGTCCCCACAGACACAATTTAGGTCAGGTAGGAGGCGGGCTTCCGGTCGTGCTTGTTGGAGTAAAAGCGGGCTGAGAGGGATACAACATCCCAGAAGAAAAACCGAGATACTGGATAAAAATTCTCTCCCCTCCGGAATCGAACTCGGATCTTTTGAGTGTGACCGCGAAGCTCCTAACCTCTAGAAAAGATTTTGTATAACAAGATGCATCACCCCTCTCTTTGAACCAATTTAAAGAGTGTCCTAAAAATGCGGTGGCGCCGTTTTCGAAAAAGAGCCCGCACTGCGAACTGTTACCCTACTCTTGTGGAAAAAAGTCAAAGTGAAACTAACAAGTTTTTTGTATGAATTATGATTACAATTTCGAAAAAACACCTAATAAATTTTAATGGTGAGGCGGACAAAAATCCTCTTCAGGTGAAAGGGGCGACTGGTTTCTTTTTAAAATTTATCTTTAGAACGAGAAGCGAGAGGTTATTATATGTTAAAATAAAATAACCCCAAAACTCCGTTCTAAGTAAACCGGAACAGCTGATGCACAAGGGGTGCCATTCGTATTCTTCTTCTGGAGAAGCGAAAGAGAGCTTCAACCTTGACCTTGACTGTCAATGATTTATTTATAGAGGCACCAGCCATCCATGTCCAGGTGCTGTTTTAGCCTGTAGACCAAGATCTATGATTTATTTATAGAGGCACCAGCCATCCATGTCCAGGTGCTGTTTTAGCCTCTTTTTCGTGTCTGCAG
>NW_004797670.1:639567-641989 GCF_000002075.1 Aplysia californica
TCACACACACACACACACACACACACATACACACACACACACACTCTCTCTCTCTCTCTCTCTCTCTCTCTCTCTCTCTCTCTCTCTCTCTCTGTGTGTGTGTGTGTGTGTGTGTGTGTATTTGTGTGTGTATTTATTTGTGTGTATGAGTCTTGAATATGTGTGTGCATTGTGAGTGTGCGCGCGTGTGTGTGTGTGTGTGTGTCTGTCTGTGTGTGTGTGTGTGTGTGTGTGTGTGTTTTTGTGCCAGTAGGTGTTTGTGTTTAGCCAAGCTTATGTACATTTGTTCAGATCAGTGAGAAGTCTTGTTGATTTATGATAATTTTTGACAATTAATTATCACTGTTCTGAAACTGTATTGGGTTTAATTACATACGGCATACTTGGGTGTATGGATGCCTTTTGATCATTTATTTATACTTTATGCAGTGATATGTATAAACTTATTTTATTGTTTCGAACTTCACCCAAATAAACATCAGGATTGTTGATTGATTGATTGATTGAATGACTGGTTGCCTTTGTTCTTTCTTTAGTTTATACACTCTATTTATTCCCGACTTGTTTTTGCTGTTGAATAATGTTGAATCTAGAACTTGGGTGGTCTTATTAGGAAGACGGAATGCTCCATGCTTCCTCGCCCCTCTACATGAGGGTCCATTTAAGTGTGGGCAGGCTGAT
The DNA here is from genome assembly GCF_000002075.1 of Aplysia californica. Classification (NCBI taxonomy): domain Eukaryota; kingdom Metazoa; phylum Mollusca; class Gastropoda; order Aplysiida; family Aplysiidae; genus Aplysia; species Aplysia californica. Next base: position 640,249 of record NW_004797670.1, read on the forward strand.
CGTCTCCATCATCAGCTGTTATTGTCCTGTTAAAGCTATTATGGAGTGACTGAGAATATTCTGTGATGTCAATTTATCTATTTATACACATTTTTAACTGAGTTAGTTTCCCGCAATAGGTTATGCATACGGCTGTGGTTCCAAACCTCATTGGTTATATTTTTACCCAAACAGCATATTTATTGCATTTTTAACAACATAATAAAAACAATCAACTTTTAAATTCAAGCACAGAAAGAGATAAAATACCTTACGATATTGGTGTGAGGTTATAGAAATTTCATCTATCGTTACGATCTAAGGTCCTTCATTTTTGGGTTTGTTCCAATGTAACACCTTCGGCACCTTTTGTATTGCAAGTGCCGTAAAACTCTAACTGAAACCAACGTAGATATTTAACGCCTTTATCAACGTTATTAAGTTGTTTAAGATGCACATAACTATTTTGGAATAACCAATAAATGTCTATAGTAACCCCACAGTGGGTGGGTGGCGGGTGCTCTGGTGTGGTTTGCTCCTTCTTTCCTATCTAACATCTCTCGTCCTTATTTCTCTTCAATCTTTTTTGTGTATGTTATTCTCTTGTAACACATCTATTCTTCGGCACTTATATGACCTCATTGTGTTGCAAGTGCCGTGCAACTCTTACTGCCGTGGGGCAACATCTTTTTAACTGTTGATTCAATGTTACTCATACCTTGCACAGCAGTTTGTTTCAATTTGACATTACTCAACCATAATTTCCAACAACGACTGATGCTAGATAAAAAATATTTTCGCCTTAGATTTATATAAAATATACTTATAAATCCCCGTCACATAGAGAAAGGGATTGTTCACAGCACTTAGTACTCTGTGTCAATAAGTCTAAACTCATTTTTTTTTCTTTAATACATTTGAGGCTAGATTAAAAACAACACACCCTTTTCTTCATCGCTTATAAAAAGATACAAATCTCCATCACACGGAAAATGGGTGTGTTTTCCCAGCACGTTCTGCTTCCCAGCCACACCAGAGAGTTTAACATTAATACAAGAGAGTTGTCACTTCGCCAGGATACGCGTGTCTGGGTCACCAGCTGATCGAGGGGAAAAGTGCGACAAAAACAAACAAACTGGGTCCATTGTTCAAGGCATTTTCGTTTATCTGGGAAAAGCATGGCTCCGGTAAGCACGAAGTGTCAATGGTGTGCTGTTGTGCTATAAACTGCACCGATTCTAGAAACAAAAATTCAAATCTGCGTTTCTTTCGATTCCCAAAGGATTTTGCATTCAATAAGTACGATGCCGCTAGCATAAGAATATAAATGACACATTTTCTATAGAAGGCGATATTGTCCAAACTGTAAACCTTTTTAAAACTGTACAAAACACCCAGTTGGGGTTTTATTTTAATACTTAATGTATTAAGGAATTTTCTGGAATACACCGAAGAGGTGATCTGCTCACATAAATATTAAACCTGTTAGGACAAAATTGGTAGCGGAAATAATTTGCCAATAAATTGTGCCACGAATTTTTTTGCCTCGCTGCATAGAATCGCATTCTGGTCTATTTCAAGAAAAGAATTGTATACATACGGACTACGTGACAAAAGTCTGATCACGTATAATATGTCAATAGCCGTCTGGAATCCATATCACAATACGTTTATTTTTACAGGTGCTAGCACGAGCAAGCGTGTGCTTGTGTGTGTCTGTGTGTGTGTGTGTGTGTGTGTGTGTGTGTGTGTGTGTGTGTGT
>NW_004797670.1:642917-649866 GCF_000002075.1 Aplysia californica
CACACACACACACACACACACACACACACACACACACACATACACACACACACACACACACACACACACACTACATTCACACCCACACACACACATTATATATATAAATATATGATGCGTCTTTATATTATCTTGTCTGTGTGTACACATTCATAAAAACTGGAGAGAGGGTTAAAACAATTTTTAAAAACGAATCATTTTTATTGAAAACATAGAAAATAGACAATCTACTATTTGCGTATGCCTGGTGATATGAACAGACCACCTCAACTAAACCAACCATAATTTTTTCCAAGAAGAAATGACTTCCAATAGTTATTGAACCGCCTTCGAGAGCAGCTATAGCAGCACTGAAGTCCCACAAGGCATCTGGTACCGATCATATTTTATTATATCAGCAGAAGTCCTTAAGGCAGATAAAGATACATCAGTGGAAATTCTCTAGGCTCTATTTGAAAAGGTTTGGCAAGAGGAGGAAATACCATCAGACTGGAAGGAAGGCCACTTAATCAAGCTGCCAAAGAAAGGAGACCTCAGCAATTGTAACAACACAAGAAGCATAGCACTCCTGTCCATACCTGGAAAAGTCTTAAATAGGATACTCATGGAGAGAATCAACCTGGCAACAGACGAGAAGCTTTGAGGAAACCAGGCAGGATTCCGAAAAAACTGATCATGTGTGGACCAGATCGGTACTCTGCATAACATTGTTGAGCAATCGCTTGAATGGAATTCAACACTCGTGGTCAACTTCATTGATTACGAAAAGGCGTTTGACAGTGTGGACCACGAGTGTTGAATTCCATTCAAGCGACTGCTCAACAATGTTATGCAGAGTACCGATCTGGTCCACACATGATCAGTTTTTTCGGAATCCTGCCTGTGGAAACTCATGCGGCATTATGGAACATATGTGAACACGATTGTGAAGCCCACCTATGATGGAACAAACTGCCTAGTCTTCCACGAAGGACAACTCTCAGAACCATTCCAGGTACAGACAAGAGTGCAACTAGGATGCTTGCTCTCACCTTTTCTCTTCATACTGGCAGTCGACTGGCTCATGAATGAATGCACAAGAGGCATGCGTAATGGAATACAGTGGATCCCTTAGCAACAGCTGGACGACTTGGACTTCGCCGATGACCTTGCACTGCTCTCTCACACACATGCCCAGATGCAAGAAAAGACCAAGGAACTCAACAGCCTACCAGGGAGTGTTGGGCTACGTATACATCCGGGCAAGTCGAAAGTAGCGAAGCTAGGAAAAGTTTCAAGCACTGCTGTGACAGTGGAAGCCACTCCTCTGGAAGAAGTGGATTCTTTTACCTACCCTGGAAGTGTCATTGATGGTTAAGGTGAAACTGAGGCAGATGTTAAAGCAAGAACCGCCAAGCAAGGCAAGGTCAGCATTCAATCAATTATCAAAAGTCTGGAAATCAAGCAACATCTCACTGTGCACTAAGATTCGACTCTTTAACTCCAACGTCAAGTCTGTGCTCCTCTACTGCTGCGAAACTTGGAAGACAACAAAGACAGTACTGAATAAAGTGCAGACTTTTATCAACAGATGTATGAGAAGTGTTCTCAGAATTTTAAGTGGCAGGATAGAATAATAAATGAGGAGCTGAGGGAAAGGACATGACAGAAGGATATAGAAGTAGAAATTTGACCAAGAAAGTGGCGATGGAAGGGAAACACCTTAAGAAAGCCCTGTGGAAACATCACAAGACAATCACTGCAGTGGAACCCACAGGGAGCACGAGGCAGGGGTAGGCCACCGGAAACATGGAGCAGTTGCGTGGAGAGGAACATAAGAGAGATGAAGCTCACTTGGACCGAGCTCGGAAGGATGGCCCACGACAGATAAGTGAAAGGAGCTTGTACGTGGCCTATACCCTGCCAGGGGTGAAATGCATTGATGATTGATGATGGTGATAATATGTACTGTATGGTGTATTTTGAGGAAGTGGGTTTAATTCCATTTTCTGGTTTTAAATAATCGTTCTAAATAGTTTGTCTTTTAAAATTTTAAGATAGCTTAATTAAGTACTTTGTGAGATCTGCTTAATTAATTTGTCATACAGGGTGCGGGAACAAAGTTTGAGATCAATGGTTTTCAAGTTTCCATTAGGTCAAAATCGAATATCAAATATGCTTCGCTATAGCTTTGAAAATAAATTCAGATTAATGAACATATATACTTTGCTTTTACTTTTTACTTTTTCCTCCCTTTGGTATCCTTCGGATGTCGAGAGGACGTGCAGGTTTTGGTTCTGTGCTAGGTGTGTAACGTCTGTGATAGATATGTTATGTTATTCCACAACCTTTTTAATCACGTACTGCCGGGTCTTTCTTGGTCTCCCTCTTGATTTGAAACCGGATTCTCGGGTGTTAAAAGCTCTAGCCGCTAGTTGTTTCTGGGGCGTTCTGGTGAGATGTCCAAACTATTTGACTCTTTGACGCTCTATGGATTTTATTACCAGATCTAGTGGTATTCTTGTCTGTGAACGTATGGTTTCGTTTCTTATGCGGTCTCTTCTGGTGACGTTGATTGTTTTGTGGAGACACCTCATTTCGCATGTATTGGTTTTTTCTTTCTTGTGCCTTGTTAAGAGACTATGTTTGGCACTGGTATGAATTCGGTTGGGATGTTCTTGTGACTGAGCAGGGGTACTAGCTGGTAGCTCACTGCATTTGCTTTCTTACCTCTTGTTTCTATTTCCTTGTTCATACACCCATCTTGTTTAAAGCTGCTTCCCAAATATTTGAATTCCTCTACTTCTAGGAGTTGTTTTCCGTCAATAAGAATATTGAGTTTCCCTGGGTTTCTGTTGACATTTATAACTTCTGTTTTTGAGAGGGAGATGGTCGTTTTAGAGTGTTTACATTCCTCATTTAGTTTTGTGGTGTGTTTTTGTAATTCCTCTTCATTTGTATTTAATATACTTTGGTGATCCAAAAAAGACGCTCGTTTAGTTCAGTGATGTTGTTATTTGCTGCTTTCGGGATCTTATCCATGTAAGTGATGAAGAGAAGCGGAGAGAGAACACACCTTTGTCTCACCCCAGACCTGATGGAGAACCAGTCCGATAGTCCTTCTGTTGATTTTAAGGCAAACAGGCTGTTTTTATAAAATGACATGATGTTTGTTTATTTGTTTTTGTAAAGTGTTTTACGGCGCTCGCAACTGCATAAGGTCATATGAGCGCGCGGGACACACCTAATATTTTCAGTTGGTAGGAAATTTTGAATTTTGCCTACTCTTATTGATTTTAGACCACCAAGGGATCTTTAACTTGCGCAACTTGCACACGGGCCCTCCGAGATTTTTCGCCCTTGTCCGAGAAGGCTAGGTGTAGATCTTTCCTACCAGAAGATCAGGGATGTGGCAGAAAGACAGCAGTAAGGAGGAGCCAAGGAGTAGCAGTAGAAAGGCTGCAGAAAGAGTCAGGAGCCCAGAGGAGGGGGCAAAGGAGGTGAGAGGGTGGGGACAGAAAGTGGAAATGAAAGCAGATAACAGAACATTGCTAGAGAGCAGGAAAGGAGGTGAAAGGAGACAATTTTAGAAGAAAAAAATGTTGTGGTCGCTACCCGGATTCGAACCCAGGATCTTTGAATGAGAGGCCAACACCTTAACCTCTAGGCCACGAGAGCCCCCCAGTGACATGATGTTCTCCAGCAATTGTCAATAAAAGTAGATAATAATATTAATTGTTTTTTGTTTTCTATTGAACATCAAATGTGCCTCTATGTCGCTTTAGGAAGGAAAGGATATAAAAGAAATCGTCCTTTGCTATCTACCTCTGATGTCAAAATGATATACAATTGTACCTTGCATTTGATTATATAGATGTTATATGTCAGGCATCTCGGTGAAATCGGGCGCTCGTCCCAAAAAAAAAAAAGAAATCGAAAAAATCGTCATTTTTATTCCAGGTTTGTTTTCATCGGTTTCATGTGTTTCATTCAGATCAACACTTTTGATGTGAATTAAGAAAATATTCTTATGTCGATTTTACTTCTTTTTTTTTTAACACAAAAAAACAAAACAAAAACAAAACAAAACAATTTAAAGACACGTTTATTACTGGCACTGGAAAGTAAAATTTATGTTTCCAAGGACTCTGAAACTTTGGAATTCACCAAACTTTTGCGGCCATTTTGTCGCTAATTTTGCCTCTGAAACGAGGTAATCCCACCTCCTATGATATTAATTATCTCGACTTCTATTTAAGATTGAAGAGTTGATCTTTAAAATCAAAACCATGAAAAACATGCTTTAGGATGATAACATTAACTTCATTTGTCCAAACATTAACGAGCGCCTGATTCCAACGCGTCGTTACACATTATAATGTAGGCCTATCCTCTAGCCAAGTACAAATGTATAACCGATCATATTCCGTATCAAGATTACTTACTTACTTACTACCCATTACGCCATCTGGCGTTTAGGGAAGCAACAAAGGATCTCCAGCTCTGTCTGTTTTGGACCATCTTGGTCAGCGTTCCCCACGAATGATTCCAGGACTTCATTTCCGACTCCACTGTGCCCGTATCAGGATAGTCGGGTAATCTGTGTTTTTGTAAAGTGTTTTACGGCCCTCGCAACTGCATAAGGTCATATGAGCGCGCGGGACACATCTAATATTTTCAGTTGGTAGGAAATTTTGAATTTTGCCCGGGTGGCTGCCCAAGCCTACTCTTATCGATTTTAGACCACCAAGGGATCTTTAACGTGCGCAACTTGCACACGGGCCCTCCGAGATTTTTCACCCTTGTCCGAGAAGGCTAGGTGTAGATCTGTCCTACCAGAAGATCAGGGGTGTGGCAGAAAGACAGCAGTAAGGAGGAGCCAAGGAGTAACAGTAGAAAGGCTGCAGAAAGAGTCAGGGGCCCAGAGGAGGGGGCCAAGGAGTTGAGGGGGTGGGGGCAGAAAGTGGAAATGAAAGCAGACAACAGAACATTGCTAGAGAACAGGAAAGGAGGTGAAAGGAGACAATTTTAGAGAAGAAATTTTTTTGGTCGCTACCCGGATTCGAACCCGGGACCTTTGAATGAGAGGCCAACACCTTAACCTCTAAGCCACGAGAGCCCCCAGTCGGGGTAAATCCTGGCCGAGTAAAATACACCAACGCAGATAGTCCGAGGAATATGTGATCCACAGGAGAACTTTCTTAATCTGTAGAGTAATAAATACTGAAAGTCTCACTATCAATCTATTATTAACCGCGGGGAAGACAGATTCACAAACGTATTTCAGTAGAAAACCTTACAAAATGGAAACTGCTCTTGATGAGGAGGAACCATCTCTCTCTCTCTCTCTCTCTCTCTCTCTCTCTCTCTCTCTCTCTCTCTCTTTCTCTCTCTTTCTCTCTCTGTCTCTCTCTCTGTCTCTCTCTCTGTCTCTCTGTCTCTCTGTCTCTCCCTCTTTGTCTCTCTCTCTCTCTCTCTTTCTCTTTCTCTTTCTATCTCTCTCTATCTCTCCTCTCTCTGTCCCCCTTCTCTCTCTTTCTGTCTCTCTGTCTCTCTCTCTCTGTCTCTCTCTCTCTCTCTCCCTCTCTCTCTCTCTCTTTCTATCTCTCTGCCCCCTACCCCCTTCTCTCTCTCTCTCTCTCTCTCTCTCTCTCTCTCTCTCTCTCTCTCTCTCTCTCTCTTTATATTTTATACTGAACGCCATTAAAAACGCCACGTTTTGAAAAAGTTATTTAAAAAGCCACATATGTTCTGATCGTCTTGATTTTGGGAGACACAAGTGAGCAGTTGTTAGTACACACACCCATGCACGACCTTTGTTATTTACGTGAGTACTTTTCATCACAATACAGTAAACTATGCTTTAGTAAAATGTCTTCATTAGTTGCTATTTTGTAAAAGAATACAAAATAATTATTTACCCCTTTCCAAATAAAAGTCCTACATTTTTTTCGATCAATTTTGTTTAATTTTTTCATTGTAAGACTCCTCAACTTTGCGAAGCTGATCGCAACTTTCGCTCCCGCCTTGCTTAAGGCGAAAAATCTGCCTGAGAAGATGCAATACGGCTAAAATGCAGTGCATGTATTGTTCTCGACTTACACAAAGATTTTAGCACACTTGAAATTGTCGGGGTGGACAAAGAATAGGACAGTCTCGAGTGACTAGCCCTGTTCAGGAGAAGCAGATTTTGCTGTCACATCTGTGAAATCGTTTCGTTTCTCAAAAGCAACGGCTCAAGGCATGCTTGGAGTTCGACAAAATATTTCTTTCATCACTGTGAGTTGCGTGCAGTAAGTTCAGGACTTACATCAAGAACGCCTTTTTTAGGACTGCAATTAACGAAGCCGCGACAACAGCGCCGTCTTCACGGTGCAAAACAGCACAAAGAAAAAATCAGAATCTCTCAGTCATCCAACACGACACCCCTACCCTTGCACTGCCCAGTTTCTGGAAGATCAAACCATGAATGTCATGGACTGGCTAGTGTACGTATCGGACTTGGTCTCCTACAGCGCACAAAAGGGATGAACAGAACCCCAAAGTGTGTGCCGCTTTGCGAATCTGCAGCAATTGGGAGATCGAGCTGCCGGGAAAGTGGGAGAAAATTTCTGGACAAAATATTGAAAATGTTATAAAATCCTTGTGAAGAAGTGTTTTGGTCTGTATAAATGTTATTGGTGGCCATACAATTTACTCAAGGTGAAAAATCTTCTTCGATTTGTGTTTATCTGCAAATTGTCCTTACTCCGAGAGAAGGAGGACAATGTATCGGAATCAGTTTAAGTGTATGATCAAAATGGAATGGTTCTCATATTTTGTTTGAAATTAAATAAACTTTAGAAACCTTTCTTTAAAGCTATATTCATTTGATACAAACATGTAAAGACTCTGCGAATGAAGTGTAGCGGGGTTTTTTTTTATGGCGTTCAGTATATTATACATATACACACACACACATATATATATA
>NW_004797670.1:649966-652998 GCF_000002075.1 Aplysia californica
ATGACTTGACGATCGATTCTTTTGAGTCCTTTTATCAAACGGGTACTCAGCTAGTATTATGATATTTCCCAAAGAAAAAGACATAGTACTTGTGTTTGAAATCGACGAAAGTCGAAGGGTTTTGTTTAAAAAATAGTAATAATTGGAACGGTTTTACGCTCCATTGAACACAATTAATTGAGAACATTTGGGAGGTAGGCTGTTTCAGCTCTACCTGGCACGACAGACTCATGATGGGTAGGATTCAACATCCCAGAAGACATACGGAGAAGAAATATTTTTAAAAAATCCCCCTCCCCCCCAAAAAAAAAAAAAGATTAAAAAATTGGGCTCAGAAAATCACACTCAGGCTTTCTTCATTCAACAGCTAAGAACCTGACTACGAAACCACAGAAGTACATGTAGTACCTTAATTGTCATACTGGAGAGAAACGTATATTTATTTAATATATTGGTGAACGTTTTGCGCCTCTATCATCATACTTTTTCTGAGTGTTTCTTCTTTTAAGTAAGTGTTGTAAGGCTCCTATTGGAACAACATTTTGATAATTTAAGAGAACTTCGAACGTGTCTGCCAACCAGACCTGACACGACGTCTCGGCAGAAAGACCTAGATACTCCATAGAAATCCTTCCTAAATGAGAATCGAAGGAGGGTTTTCTGCGATCACTACACCACATAAGTCAGTTTATTACATGTATACTATATACCACCATTTTAAAATCCTGAGGTTGGGTTTATTACAAGTTTTTAAAAAGGTTTTTCTCAAAGTCTATTAGTTACATCAATATTTCTATAGCCGACGAGAATAATGATACTTGTACTGTCTTGTGCACTATATTTTTCTTTTACTCTTTGCTTTTTATTGTCTTGTTCCAATCATCTCTAGTATGATATATTGGGGGACCCAGTGGCTAATTGAGTAGTGAGTGTAGACTCAAGTAATGTCAAGCAAGTGTCGGTGACACGTGGATCAGATGAGTGGTCACTGGAGTGTGTCCTTGAGCAAGACACGAAAACCCAAGCTCAAAATACAGGGCGCTGCACAGTGGCGACCGACAGTGGCATTGCAGTAAACTGTTCTGTATTTGTGTAATATTTTGTATTTATGTATGTATTTATCCATGTATTTATGTATGTACGTTTTAATAATTTTGCAATATTATTATATAGTATTATATTTGTAGTGTCTATTTTTTTCGTTTGTGTATATTAAAGGAAATCGAAACCTCACCTTCTGCCTCAAACGGCAAAGAGCCTAATTACTACTATACCATCACAACCACACGCACCAATATCGTAACTGTTGGAGTGCAACGGGGCGAAAAGAACACGTTGATTGCTTCAAAGATACAGGTGTCATCAAGGGACATTTTGATTAGTTGTCACTCTGCCACGCCCCCCACCCCCACCCACACACAACCTCCCGTGGAGATGTATTTAGTATGTTCAATTATCCAGGTTGGTTTCATAGCGGGTGGCTCGCGGGTGCTCTGGAGTGGTTTGCTCCTTCTTTCTTATCAAATATCTATCGTCCCTGTCTCTCCTTCTTACTTTTAGGGGTCTTTTTCACTCTCTTGTATCACTTCTTTAGTTCGGTAAAAAAAATTCGCTGCTCAACTTATCCTCAAATATCTCTTAAACGGGTGTGTCACCGTTACGCATACTTTGCTAAATAGTTTGTATAAATTTGTCTTAACTTAAAACATATTTTCCACAATAATTGAGGCTAGATTAAAAAACAGTTTTTCGTAAATTTATATGAAATACCATAAATCTCCGTCACGCGGAAAATAGGATTGTTCACAGCATTTCCCGCTTCTTGCACACATTTTGTTTACGCATATTATGGCCTACGTCACAGCTCACCAATGGCACTTTATAGAGGCAAAACCTGTTACAAGAAATTAGATTTATAGTGAATACATTTTTTACCCTGAATGTTCTCAAAATATGCGTTCAATAAGCATGAAGTCGCGATTAGAAAAAACTGAGAGGCTTGCTTTTAAAAGCGATATTGCCAGAGGTGGAAACTTTTTAAAAGCTGTAAAAACCATCGACTTGGATTTTTTTATTAGTATTTTCATGTATTCAGGAATTTTCTAGAAAACAGTGTACAGGTGTTTGAAAAAAAAATCACCAGTTAAGACAAACTGATATAAGTAATTCTGCCAAACTTTGGAGAATCTATGCTCAAAAGTTTAGGAGATATTTGACATAAAGTTACGCCACGAAATTTTGACTACACTATAATAATCTTCGACACTTACATTACCTTATTGTGTTGCAGGTGCTGTAAAAGCTCTTACTAAAACTAAACATGGAGAGTGTGAACAGTTTACTCTTTGTGAATGACTGCTTTTTAACAATAATGACTCGTGTCAACTTTTCCCATTAGGCACTACTGTTTTCATTTCGATTTGTACTTAAGATATGTCATTAAGATAAGACACATCACATTCACACATGTCATTTGTTAGCGTCATTTTCAGCACGAGCATTGGTGTCACATTAGATACCTGGAGATATATAAATGCTACATGTCTTCTATTTGCAAATCATTCCAGCGTCAGAAAAGAGGATTCTAAAGTAGACGACGAACAGTACGTTAGTAAGTATTGACCTTTGCGTCTCGACAAACGATCTTAAAACAGAAAGCATGATAAGGCTTTGCCTTGGGTTATAGATATAGAGAAAGTCGACTGCAAAAGTAATAACTCTCTACTTCAGATCTATACTTCCTTAATAATCTGTCTAGATCTATATATATTATATTTGTGAAAGTTTGTCTGTTTGGTCGTCTAATATTTCCGAACCCCTCAACTTTCGAATTTAAAAAAAACAAACAGTGGTACAGAATCAATCAAAGGGTGCATAGTTTTCTTAAGGAGTCTGAATACACTGTGGTTTAATTTTCAGTTTTTCATTAGTTTCCTTTAGATCTAATCTTGGGAAAGTCCGTCTTCTAAGACGACTTTGTAAACACGTGAAGCTTCCTTTCACAAACAGCGCGCACTGTTTCCCACAATGAC